>NW_026652294.1:46842728-46843280 GCF_009828535.3 Hylobates moloch
TGTGACCCCTGATGCCTTCTTGAGCTTCTCAGAACTCCCAGGCCTTGAGAGAAAGATATTGCTTGGATCCATTAAAGGCATCCCTCTCCATGAGTAAAATCATCTATGAGACCCATTTAAAGTTTTCCACTTGAATTAGAAATTATTTCTGAGAAGGCACAAAGAAATCAAAAAGACTTCGTGCATTGAACTGCACTGACGTTGGCATGAGAAAATGATGACTTGCTTTGAGATAGTGAAAGATTCTCGCTGAAGTGCCCAGAGCAGTTATCAAAAGGTTTAAGAAAGATGTCAGGAAGTCCAGTGCAATATGAGTGACTAAGTGAGAATTCTGGTTGTAAAGCTGGGCATGATTTATTTTTCTGCACTAACTCAATGTAAAAGCCTCCAAGTGATCTCTTCCAAACACAAACAAACTCCTATGACAGTAAGCCTGCAGTGAGTAGTACTTTGGTACCTCATGGTTTTCTGTCTTGAATGCTACCTATTCCTATAGATGGCCTTGGGAAATATTCACAAATAAGCTGGATTCTCTTCTCTTTTCTTTCTTTT
>NW_026652294.1:46843290-46858255 GCF_009828535.3 Hylobates moloch
CCATTGCCTTCTAAAGCAATGCTGTTAAAGTTTAGTGAATAAAAAATGGAAATAACTTATTTGGCAACCATTTTCAATGCTGTACCTTTTCTTTCATAGCTGTTAAATAAAATCTATTTATATACTATAGTTAGGATTTCCCACGATAAGTTAATTACTTTGGGTGTGGCTTCTTGTGAAATTCTATTGCTATGCTTTAAACTGAACAGAGGCTGGTCAAGAGATGAAAGGATGAGTTTAGAAAAGTTGTCACATGTCTTCTTATTCCCAGGGTTGAAAAAATAGCTGAAATAGAAAATTATATACTAATTCTCAGATCAAGAAACGCTGTGTAATTTACCAACATTACTATGTTAATGGTAATCACGTTCCCATTAGGACGTAGTGGGGTACAAAGGGATCTAAGGCATGGTCTATGCCGTCAAGGAGTTTACAATCCTCTTCCTAATACTGCAATCAGTGTGGCTCCTGCCTGCCTTGGGGCCTTTGGCCACACCATTCTTTTTTACCTTCCATAGCTTTCCCAGCCCTCTGATTTGCCAGACTCCAATCTATCATTGATTCTCAGCTTACATACCACTTTACCAGAACCTGGGAGCAGACGGGACATGTCCTGTCTCTCTAAGGCTGAATCCCTCATTAGACTTTCTTCTAGAGTCCTGTGCACTCCTTCACTGAATCTATAAAAATTGTTATCATACAGATATTTGTGAGATGGGAGGCGCGTAGGGAGGAGAGCTGATGTTACGTAATGATAATCTCCTCAACTAGGCTGCAAATTCCACAAGGGCAAATGATTTTGTTTACCACTCTACCTTCAGCCCTGACACAGTGCCTGGTACATAGTGGGGGTCTCCATAAATATTTGTGGAGTGAGTAACTTAATTAGTGATATAAACAACAACTGCCTAAAAGCACGTCAAAGTGGCATAGCTGAGGGCCAGATGATAGCTGCCGTGTGAAATGAAAGGAGGGAAACCCTAGCCTGGAGTGAAAATTGTTACAATTAGCATCTTGAGGGAAAGGGCTGAGATGAAAATGAACCTAGAAGGAAGAATAAGATGTGTTCCAGAGAACACAGGAAGGATAGCACTGGCTGAAGGAATAGAATAGTGGGCACAGCAAACTTGGGTACATCAGAACACTGATGTAGTTGAATGGGGATATCTACAGGGAAGTAGCGGGATTAATATTTATGTTGATATTAATCTCACTACTTTTATTTATAATATTAATATATTGCCATTACTTTTAATGGCAAAAACTGCAATTACTTTTGCACCAACCTAATAAATAGGTCAAATTTAGACAAGGGAGCTTAACTTTTAGCTTTAGGTCCATTAAAGGCCTTTGAACAAAGTGATTATGTATACAAACCTGATATTTTGGCATCCAAACTACAAAATAGATAAAATAAAGTGTTTCATTCCTGTTATAAAGATTTCTTGGCTTTACCAAAAGATTATGAAAGGGTTATTTTAAATAACATCACTTTGGGTAGATTAAAATGTTTGTTTATAACCAAAAGAGTTTGGATGCCACTTAGCTAAAAAGATTTATTCAGCAAAAGAAAATAAAAGGCAAATAATTAAAGAGCAGAAAAACATTAAGATAAAATAACACTGCAATCGTCATGCCTGAAATTGACATCTGTGATTTGGTTTACAAAATTTTAGTCTGCATAAAATTGTTCAGGACCACCTCTACTGCTTTTGGTAAAATGTCTTTTGGAATCTAAAACGTCACTGAAGAAGAATATTCCAGAATATCTTTATTTTAAACAGTACAGTCAATCAGCAGCTCAGATGTCAGCTATCTTGTCCTTCAAATAAAATTGGTAGTGAGATATCCAGCTTCCTCCCACTTTCCCTGGGGATGGCAGGGGATGGCTTTCACCTAGTGATTCCTCTCTTGAGTGTCTTTTGCAGTCTTGCAGAGGTGTCCATTCTTTAGAACGCTGCACTTCCCCAAATGTAGACCATGCAGAAACTTTATTTAAAATAAACAAAAATGTGTGAAGGAAAGGAATTATTAACACTCACCAAACCTGACGTTCCCATTGCCTAAGGAAAAATCATTCCACTATTAAACTCTCAACTGAGTTCCCTATATGGCACACCAACTCCTGTGTTCTTGATTCTCAAACCAATGTGCCCTGGAGAGCAGTTCTTCTTTCCAGCCTCACACAGCATGGCTCCACCCCACTTCAGAGAAACCTTTTCCCTTGCTCAGAGCTCAGGCCCACCTGCACTCACTCCCAGCAGTAAATTTCCTCAAGTTTAGGTTATTCAGGCTAGATCAAAATAAGAACAGTCAGAGCTCATCTTTCATGGTATGGAAACAATCATGAAGTAATTCACTAATGAACCTACTACTTACAATATTCGTCCCTATTCAAATAGTCTTTCTTGCATTACACATTTGTAGATTAGCCTCTTGCAGATGATCAGATATTGTAAATATCTGGAAATACATGGCCAAGTCATTGCAAATTGAAATTTTAAATATCTGGAAAAATGCAGAATTTCATCAAGTTCATGAAAATGTGTTGAGAACTTTGTTAGAATCATAGACTGACAAATGAGAGTGAGGTGAGTTGGTACTGTTAACCGCAGAAAATGGACAAGAAGTGGTGGCACAAGAGGTACATCCTTAGTCATTTACATGCAAAAACATAGGGAGGCCTGGAGAGAGCTGAATAAGTTTTGCAAAAATGATCCTCATTATGATTGTGCTTTGAAAGTCAAACTAGAAGTGAAGAAAATTATATTTACTATCATACCACTTCATTAGAATATTTATGCCTTAAAAAATCAACACTAGATTCCTTCTTTATTATTCTAAAAATTAGCATATAGCTCTAGTTTTAATTAAATTGTGTTTAAAAATAGAAATCAGCTGTTTGTACAACAGCTCCATGTAGGACCACCATGGAGCCCGTCTCCCTGGGCTTCAGCTTCCCCTCTCCAGTGGGTGCTGGGAGGGGCTTCTTCTGTGACCTGGGCTGGTGACTGCTGCTACGTAGTGAGAAGCCCTGCAGGGCAGCCTCACCAGCCCAGGGTGGCCCTGCCCAGCCCCAGTCAGTGAAGAGGAGCTTCCAGACACATACATCCGGATGCTGTGCCCATCTTCCCTGAATGCACCGGGCACCTGCCTGGTAGCTCCCCATTTCTCACTAGGGGCTAAATGGCAAGAGGTGATGTTGGCATGTTAGGATCTGGCTACAGCGATGCTGGGCCGTGCTGTGACAGCTGTGGGAACGCCCCTGACTGCACTGTCACTAACACACAGCTCTGCAGTAGAGCTATTTACATGAGGTAAGTCCAGGAAATTCACTTTTTCCCAATGCCCACCACCCAAGATTATTCTCCTCTCTAGCAATATAATAATGTTCACTGGAAAGTAATGCTAGTCATAATTCTTGTTTTATTATTCTGAAAATCATAGTTTATGGAGGAAACTCCTGATTAAAGCCATGTCAGGAGCCCGTCCGAGGATACGACAGTTGATATACCTCCTTTTCATTTCACACAGGGTCTTGCTTTGTCACCCAGGCTGCAGTGCAGTGCTGTGAATCATGGCTCACTGCAGCCTTGACCTCCTAGGCTCAAATGATCCTCCCACCTCGGCCTCCTGAGTAGCTGGGACCACAGGGACATGCCACCACATCTGGCTAATTTTTGCATTTTTTGTAGAGACGAGGTCTCACCATGTTGTCCAGACTGGTCCTAGACTCCTGGGCTCAAGTGATCCCCTTGCCTTGGCCTCCCACAGTGTTAAGATTACAGCTGTGAGCCATGGCACCCAACGATATCCCTTCTTTTTATTGGCAAGAAAGATCTTTCCCCTTGTCAACAACTTCCAGGCCCATCAAGGAAAACAGGTGGCAAGACTACCTCAAATGACTCTCAACTCTCCTCCTGGAGTGTGGCCCTTCTGGGGAGGTGACTGACTTTAACTAGAGGAGGCACCCTGGCATGCAGACCTGATTGGGGTGATAAGGCAAGGCTCCCACACCTGGAGGAAGGTGGTCTGGATCTAGGAGCCAGGGAGGATCAGGGTGCTTTCCTTGTTGTGTAGCTCAGAAAGCGGCTACTGACACCAAAGCACATCATGTTAGTTTCGAGGTTTGCTCCCCAGGGAGAAATTCCTGCCAGCTCGGGGGGGACCCACGCACAAGAGCTTTGCCACATCCAGCGCGTCGATGGGGTCCACGTCCCTCAGTCCAGCATCCCCTGCACCCAGCAGGCTGCCAGGCACGTAGTAGGTGCTGAGCAAGTGTTTGTTGAACTGGATGGCCAAGGGCTTCCCCTCGCTGTGCAGCCTCTGGTGCTCAGTGAGGTGCGAGCTCCAGTTGAACATCTCCCCACATTCCTCACACTTAAACGACTTCTCCCCGGAGTGGATTTTCTGATGTTTAATGAGACAGTGGTTCTGGCTGAAGGCTCTGCCGCACTCGCTGCACTTGTAGGGCTTCTCACCGGTGTGGATGCGCTGGTGCACGATGAGGGACGAGTGGCAGCTGAAGGCCTTCCAACACTGGCTGCAGTCGAAGGGCTTCTCGCCTGTGTGGATGCGCCGGTGCACGATGAGGTAGGCGTGGGAGCTGAAGGCTTTGCCGCACTCACTGCACTTGAAGGGCTTCTCGCCGCTGTGGATGCGCCTGTGCACGAGCAGGTACGCGTGGCAGCTGAAGCCCTTCCCGCAGTCGGCGCACTTGAAGGGCTTCTCGCCCGTGTGCGTCCTCTGGTGGAGGGTGAGGCGCGAGCGGCTGTTGAAGGCCTTCTCGCAGTCGCTGCACTTGAAGGGCTTGTCCCCGCTGTGGATCTTCTCGTGCACGGTGAGGGACGAGTGGCAGGTGAAGGCCTTGCCGCAGGAGCCGCACTGGTAGGGCTTCTCGCCCGTGTGGATGCGGTGGTGGCGTGTGAGGTGTGTACGCTGGTTGAAGGCCTTGCCGCACTCGCCGCACCGGTAGGGCTTCTCGCCCGTGTGCACCGGCAGGTGCATGCTGAGCAGCGAGCTGCAGCTGAAGGCCTTCTCGCAGGCGCTGCACTTGTAGGGCCGCTCGCCCGTGTGGATGCGCTGGTGCACGTTGAGGGACGAGTGACAGCTGAAGGCCTTCCCGCACTCGCCGCAGAAGAACGGCTTCTCGCCGGTGTGGATGCGCCGATGCTCCAGAAGGTTGGTGCTCCAGGTGAAGGCCTTGCCGCATTCATCGCACTTGTAAGCCTTCTCCCGGCTGTGCCAGCGCCGGTGCAGCGTGAGGGAGGAGCTCTGGCGGAACGCCTTCCCGCACTCGCTGCACACGAACTCGCCCTCCCCGGCGCCCGCCCCGCGCTGCCGGCGCGCCTGGGGGAACTCTTCTGGATCACTTGGCGTGGAGGCGTTTTCCCCTGCACACAGTCTCGCAGGTGACTTGGTTCTGCCCTCCGTGGCCTGGTCGTTCTTGCGTGTGTCCAGCAAGGGTCTCCCCTCGGGAACACGTTGCTGGGCGAAGAGGGGACACCTGAGGGGGAATTCCTCTGCAGGGACTTCCCAGACCATGGCAGGTGCGGGCGCCCAGGGCGCAGCCTGACTCCTCTGCAGAGCACCTGCCTGGCGCCCCCACGCCTGAGCCCCGCCCAGGGGTCGCTCCATGATGGGCTCCTGGGCCGCTTCTTCTTTGCAAATGCCCTGCTGTTGAGAGGGCACCGCCTTCAGCTCCCATTCTGTAAGATATTGAAAATGATGTTCTGTCAGCAAGCGGAAATCTGGCCTAGAATTCAGATTTGAGAATTGACCTGGAGATGCAGATACGCCCAGAAAAGAGAGGCGAGGCCACGAGGGCCAAGGCTGGAAGGCGCAGGCAGAGAGAAGGGAGAGCCCAGGATGAGATGGGCAAGCAAGAGCGGGAAGAAGGGAGAGGAAGAACACGGAAGGAGCTACCAGAGAGCGAAGACCGGGAGAGGCGGAGAAGCCAAGGGAATCCCCGAAGGAGCAGCTACAAGCACCAAGGGGGCTGAGAAAGGGGCAAGCTTGGGAGCTGGTGATGAGGATTCCATTCATTCACAGACACGTCGACTGACCGACTGCTCTGTGTCAATACCATGGCAGGTTCTCGCAGTACACAGGACAAATACATGTTTTTTCTTTCTTTGTTTGTTTTGAGACCGAATCTCGCTCTGTCGCCCAGGCCGGAGTGCAGTGGCGCGATCTCGGCTCACTGCAAGCTCCGCCTCCCGGGTTCACGCCATTTTCCGGCCTCAGCCTCCCGAGTAGCTAGGACTAATAAATGAATTAAAAATTGTCTGTGGTGCCAAAAGGAAAAAAGGGCCCCCCACACCCCAGCGCTTCCCTTTAGAACACTGGGAATTGCAAATGCTTTCTCTGTCTCAAGGCCCATGCAAACCTTTTCAGAAGCAAAATGAGCCTAGTCCAAGAGTCGAGTCCAAGATGTAACTTCCTGCTTGTCAAAAAGATACAAGAGGCTGGGCGCGGCGGCTCATGCCTGTAATCCCAGCACTTTGGGAGGTCAAGGTGGGCGGATCACTTGAGCCCAGACCAAGACCAGCCTGGGTAACACATTGAGACCCCTCTACAAAAAATACAAAATTAGCCGGGAATGATGGTACCTGTCTATAGTCCCAGCTACTCAGGAGGCTGAGGTGGGAGGATCACCTGAGCCTAGGGAGGTTGAGGCTTCGAGCTATGATCATGCAACCGCACCCCAGCCTGGGCAATAGAGGGAGACCCTGTCTCAAAAAACAAACAAACAAACAAACAAAAAACCCAAAAAGCTGTACTCTTCCTTTAGGTGAAGACAGCTGCCCTGTGTGCTGGGTTGGATCTGTCTCCTCTGTCAAAGGGGGAGGTTTCTTTCTCTCCTGCACACCACATCTGGTTAAACACTTATTCAATAAGAAGGCTTTCTTTCTTTTCTATCTCTATAGCAAGGTTTTCTGAGCTGGCAGGAGATTTTATTTCTAATTCTGTCCTCCCGAGGCTTAAAAGGGAGCAGTCTAGCGCAGTGGGCAGAGCTGCATGGTGGTGCTGCCTGTGGCCCCAACCCATCCAGAAGAGCAGGGCAAATGGAACTGGCCAAGGCACACATGGCAGGTAGCCAGGTGGAGAGCGAACAGCATGTGCAGAAACTCAGAGGTGAGACAGTAAGATGAAGACAAGACATGCAGAGGCAGGAAGGCTGAGAAGTGACCCTGGCAAGGTGGATGGGTTCCAGGTGACCAGATGCCTGACTCAGAGGGCAGCTGGGGAAGAAAGGCCTTTTGCACAGAGGCTGACGTGATCATATGGTGTCTTGGTGGAGGGTGGGGGAAGCAGAGGGTGGGGACAGAGTCTCGCTGTGTTGTCCAGGCTGCAGTGCAGGGGTGCAATCACGGCTCACTGCAGCCTCCAACTCCTGGGCTCAAGCGATCCTCCCGCCTTGGCCTCCCAAACTGCTGGGATTAGATGTGTGAGTCCCTGTGCCTGGCATAATGGTTTGTCTTGAAGGTGGCTTTGGTGGTGTGTAAGGAGGTTGGAGCGAGCAGTTAGGGAGGCCAGTTAGGGAGGCCATCTGAATAATTCAGGTGAAAAATGGCAACTTCAGACTGGAACCAAGGCTATGAAAATGAACAGGAAGCAGCAGATCTGAGAGCCATTTAGGTGCTAAAACCGATGGCCCTAGCTGTTGACTGAAGGTGGCAAGAGAGGAAATGGGGGAGAGGATGAGACCTCAGCAAACACCCAAGCCTGGGTGGATGGTGGAAGCTTTTACAAAGACAGGGACGGGAGGAGGAAGGGCCAGTTCCAAGTCTGGCTTTAGACACGCAAGCAGAGGCCCACGAGATGGTCAATGACACAGGGCTGCAGCTCAGCTGCTGTCACTATAGTGTAGACCACGTGCACACCAAGTGAGAGGTAAGAGTCTAGGGAAGGTGCACAGAGCAGAGAGAAGAGGCCCAGGCCAGAAAAAAGTTGTTTTGGCAGCAATAGGGCCAACAACACAGCAGAGCACATTCATCTAAGGGATACTGTGCAATCAGTAAACATCAATGCGCCACCATGCCCGGCTAATTTTGTAATTTTAGTAGAGACGGGGTTTCTCTATGTTTGGTCAGGCTGGTCTCGAACTCCTGACCTCAGGTGATCTGCCTGCCTTGGCCTCCCAAAGTGTTGGGATTACAGGTGTGAGCCATCACGCCTGGCCACGTGTAGCTTTACAAAAGTCTACCCGCACACAGAGGAAGGGCCCAGAGGAATCAGTAACATGGTCAGTTATTAGAGAACAGTTATCTCTAGGTGGAAATATTATGCAGGATTTCAATAACCTTTCAGCCTCATTTTCAGTATATTCATCTACGAATCAAACAAAAATAGGAATTTTTTGAAACCTGTAATTTTGTTAAAGAGGACAAAGCAAGCATCAGAGGCTGGGGTGAGAAATACAGACCAGAAAGCTGGGGCTGCAGCCGCTGTTGCAGGTTGGGGCTGGGTGGTGTGTGGCAGCGGAGGGGGATGGAGGAGGGGCCGCCTTCCCCGACCCCCGTGTTCTGTGCTCCACAGCTTATCGGCTGCCTTTCCCACAGAAAGGTGTTTCTCAAGCTTTCTAGACACCTAACATGCTCAGCAGTCACTGTCCAATAAATTAAGCCGAAATAATTTAATTCACTTATTCATCAACCAACTCAGAAGAGAAGTCTACAAAAAGAATGTTGGAGAAGAAAAACAGACTACCTTCTGCTCGAGACCCACCCCAGTCCCCTTTCCCTCATGGAGGGCTGCCATCTTGGCCACAGCCTGGAAGCCCTCGCTGACATTGACCCTGAACCTGACGCTGGCCCCGACGCTGGCCCCGACCCTGACGCTGATGCTGACCCTGATGCTGATGCTGACTCTGACCCTGACGCTGATGATGGCGCTGACGCTGATGCTGACACTGGCCCTGATGCTGATGATTGCCCTGACCCTGACACTGATGCTGGCCCTGACCCTGACCCTGACGCTGATGCTGACCCTGACCCTGACGCTGATGATGGCCCTGACCCTGACGCTCACGCTGGCCCTGATGCTGATGCTCACGCTGGCCCTGACACTGATGCTGGCCCTGACCCTGACGCTGACGCTGACCCTGATGCTGATGCTGACCCTGATGCTGATGCTGACTCTGACCTGATGCTGATGCTGACTCTGACCCTGACGCTGATGCTGACCCTGACGCTGATGCTGACCCTGACCCTGACGCTGACCCTGACCCTGATGCTGATGCTGACGCTGGCCCTGACCCTGACGCTGATGCTGACCCTGATGCTGATGCTGACTCTGGCCCTGATGCTGATGCTCACACTGGCCCTGACACTGACGCTGGCCCTGACCCCGATGCTGACGCTGATGCTGATGCTGACTCTGGCCCTCAGGCTGATGATGGCCCTGACCCTGATGCTGGCCCTGACCCTGAGGCTGACGCTGGCCCTGATGCTGATGCTGATGCTGACCCTGACACTGATCAATGCCAGCTGCCCCTCCCCTGGTGGCCCCCTGCCCCCAATCCCACACCCCCAGCTGCCAAGCCAACACCACTGGCTCAATATTTCTATTCCTGCCTCCCCACCCCCATCAGCAAGTGGCCATTTGGTCCCAGTGGCCAGGTTTGTTCCCTGTTGTATCCCAGAATAGGTCTCAGCACACAGGCAGTGCTCAGTATGTGCTGAAGGGAGGCGGGTGGGAGGGTCTGGCGGGGGACCTGAGAAGGGGAGATGGAGCCGGGGCAAACTGAGGGAGGAAAATAGGGGCCATAGGAGGAGGTGCCGCCAGGGGTGCTGGGGCTGGCACCCTTCCACCTGTGCCTCTGCTCACCTGGACAGGGCCCTCCAGGGACTTCCCTCTGCATGCTCCATGGCTCCTCGCCTCGTTCCAGATGAGAGATCACATCTGGCTTGTGCAGTGGAGGTCTTGCTCCTGGAGAGAAAGTGGGCTGGGCATGCTGTGGCTCTCCAGGCCCAGTCAACCTTACAGGCCACCCCCTAACAAGGACCATGCCTGTGAAGTGGACACCCTCTCCGGGAACAGGAGGTCCTCTGGGCCAAAAGCGGTGACGGTCTCAGATTGGAACCCAAATCCCAGTGTATACCCTGAAGACCCCACGTGTGCTGACGTCCTTACTTCATTGCTCAAGGACCGTTCCAGAGCCAGCTGGGCTCCAGGGTCCCACCTTCTTCTCTTCTCTCCCTGCCCCCATCCCAGGACCAGGGGAAACACCAAGCAAGGATGCTACCAGCTCCCACGCTGTCCCCTGGGGACTTCTGGCGTGGTCGAGGCCCCTGGCCATGAGTGCCCCAAGGCACAGGCCTTGCTTCCCACCCCATGACATATCTGACACCAGGGCCGGCACTGAAGGGATCCTCCTTAATATCTACCATGCAGAAGAAGGCTGACAGCAGACGCCCAGCCTGGGGCTGGGGGGATCTTACCTAGGGCAAGAAGGTTCTGGTAGTTCTCCAACATCACATCCCGGTACAAGGCCCTCTGAGGGGAGTCTAGTTGACCCCACTCCTCCTGGGTGAAGTCCACAGCCACATCCTTGAAACTCACCGATTCCTGAAATGACATATAGGTTCTCACTCACCCAGGACTGATTCTGTGTCCATGGTTCCAAAGGAGCCAGAGATTGATTAAGGACCCTACAAGTAAAGGGTTAACCTTAGGTGACCTTCTCCCATGCCAGAAGGTTGTGCTGTAGACACTGACCATGACTGAATTTGGGGACCAGGGGCAGGGAGGGGGCTGGGAATTGGCATGCATTCCCACACCACCTTCTAGACTGGGAAAGCAGGTCTGAATAGACAACACTGGGCCCCGGCAACTTGAGGTGGGACCCAGGGGCTGTACATGGCTGTTGTATCAGGCCCTAAGTCCTGGGAGAGAGGCTATGCTTCCTGGGGCCAAGAATTTCAAACTTAAAAATTTGAGAGAATATTAATAGTACAAAAATCCCATCAACTCTATTCAAAGCTCACTAATGCAAAAGGATCCGAACCCAGACTAGAAACTGTTATTACACTCTAAGGAAGGAAACCTTGTCTATATCAGCAAGTTCTGTGCCCCAAGGGACCAAGAGAGCCTACCTGCAGTCCTTACCTGACTGCCTTCCAATCCTTCCTGGCTGCTCCCCCTGGGCCTGGGCATCCTGGCCACCACCCAACTCCAGACTTGCTTTGATCCTTGAAAGGATCAAATAGATGCCAAGTAATTTCACTGCATCCCAGAACAAATCCCAGAAACACGGAATTCCAAAAGCCTACTCAACCAAGTAAAATTCACAATGTCCAGCATCCAATCAAATAACTAAAAGGTGAAAAATATTAATGGAATCAGAGGAATTAAGAGTATATTAGAACAGTATGTGTTTACCTCAAAGGAAGTCATTAAGGGAGGAAACGAGAAACAAAAAAGACATAAGACATAGAAAACTAACAGCAAGGCCGGGTGGGGTGGCTCACACCTATAATCCCAGCACTTGGGAGGCCAAGGCGGCAGGTCACCTGAGGTCAGGAGAATTGCTTGAACCCAGGAGGTGGAGGTTGCAGTGAGCCAAGATTGCGCCACTGCACTCCAGCCTGGGTGACAAGAGTGAAACTCTGTCAAAAAAAAAAAAAAAAAAAAGGACATGTAAATCCAACCATATTAATAATTACACTAAATGCGAATAGTTGAAACACTCCAATTAAAAGGTGGAGATTGTCAAACTGAATTAAAAAAGCAAGCTCCAGAAACCCACTTTACATACAAAGATAGGTTAAAAGTGAAAGGATAGAAAAAGATAAACCCTGCAAATACTAATTTAAAAAAAAAGCTGAAGTGTCTATAATAATAGCAAAGTAGATTTCAGAGAGAGGACTATCAGAGATAAAGAGAATATTACATAATGATAAAACAGTTAATTCATTAAGAACTCATAGCAATCCTAAATATAAATGTATCTACTAAAAGAGCTTCAAAATACATAATGCAAAAACTGACAGAACAATTAAAAAACACCATCATTCAACTTGACTTAACTGATATTTACATAACACTGTAACCAACAAAGGCAGAATACATATTTTTTCAAGGGCATGTGGAACATTTACCAAGATAAACCACACTCTGGGAAATAAAATAAATCTTGGTAGGTTTGAAAGACTTTAAGTCACACAAAATTCATTCTTTGATGACAATAGAATTAAATCAGAAATCCATAATAGAAAGTTATCTGGAAAATGCCCTCAATATTAAGAAATGAAACAACACATTCTGAAATAACATATGGCTGAAGAATAAATCACTAGGGAAATCAGAAGCTATTTTGAGCTGAATAAAAGTGAAAATGTAACATAACAAAAGTTGTAGGATATAGATGAGGCAGTGCTTAGAAATTTACAGCGCTGAATGCTATATGAGGAAAAAAGGTATCAAATCAATATCTATGTTTCAATCTTAAGACATTAAAGTAAGTAAAGTAAGTTTCAATCTTAAGACACCAAGGAGATAATAAGGATCAGAAATCTATGAAATGGAAAACAGAAAATAGAGAAAAATCAACAGAGCAAATAAATTGTTTTTTGAAAAGATCAATAAAATTGATAAACATATATTTACTATATGGCTCAGCAATTTCACACCTAGGTATTTATGCAAGAGAAATTAAAATGCACAGCCATACGTGTACTCAAATATTTATAGCGGGTTGATTTGTAATAGCAAAAGCCTACGAGTAACTTAAGTGTCCATCAGCTGATGAATGGATAAGCAAACTGTGGAATATCCATCCAATGGAGCAATGGGATGAACTGTATACCCCTCACCTCAAATTCCTATGTCTCAACCCTCGGTAACTCCGAGAGAGGTTTTTTTTTTTTTTTTTGAGACATGGTCTCAGTCTGTCACCCAGGCTGGAGTACAGCGTTGCAATCTCAGCTCACTGCAACCTCTGCCTCCTGGGTCCAAGAATTCTCCTGCCTCAGCCTCCCAAGTAGCTAGGGCTACAGGCATGCACCACTACTCCCAGCTAAATTTTTGTATTTTTAGTAGAGACAGGGTTTCACCATGTTGGCCAGGCTGGTCTTGAACTCCTGACCTCAAGTGATCCACCCACCTCAGCCTCCCAAAATGCTGGGATTACAGGCGTGAGCCACGGCACCCAGCCTGGAGAGAAGTTCTTTAAAGAAGTAATTCAGTTAAAATGAATTCAATACAGTGGGCCCTGATCCAATATAACTGGTGTCCTCATAAGAAGAGGAAATTTGGGCACAGACATAGAGGAGGTAAGACCACGTGAAGATGCGGGGAAAAGGTGGCCATCTACAAGCCAAGGAGAGGCCTCAGAAGAAATCAACCCTGCTGACACCTTGATCTCAGACTTCTTGCCTCTGGAACCGTGAGAAAATACATTTCTGTCATTTAAGCCCTCCTGCCATACTTTGTAGGGCAGCCCTAGCAGACTAATACAAATGGAATATTACTCACCAATCAAAAGGAACAAACTACTGATTCACACAACAACATGGATAAACTCAAAAGCATATGCTAAGCGAAATAAAGCAGAGACAAAAGACCACATAGTATAAATTCCGCATGAAATCCTTAAAGAGGAAAATCTATAGCAAAACTATAGTGGTTACCAAGGGGAGAGGGGAGAGGACTGAATGCACAGGGGCATGAGGACATTTCTGGGTCATGGAAATGTCCCGTATCATGATTGTGGTGCTGGTTACACAACTGTATACGTTTGCTCAACCTCATCAAATTGTATACTTAAAATTGCACAATTGTGCTGTATATAAATTACACCTCAATAAAACCTTACCCCCCAAAACACTGGATTTCAGATGAGGAGGCAGAGATGAGGACAAACGCTGAGAACACACCCCTAACTGAAGCATGCAGGCATGAAGGATGATGATAGCCGAGGGAAGGAGAAAATGGGCTGAAACAAGGCTCCAAGCCGGGTGTGGGGGCACACACCTTGGTCCCCCAACTACTCAGGAGGCCGAGTTGGGGGATTTGCTTGAGCCCAGGAGTTGAAGGCTGCAGTGAGCTATGATTGTGCCACTGCACTCCAGCCTGGGCGACAGAGCGAGACTCCGTCTCAAAAAAAAAGAAAAGGAAAGAAAAACAAAAAAATATCTCCAGAGGTATCAGAATATGGTGCTGGCCAGTGAGGCTGTCAGAGGCTTCATGGCTTCAGGGTGGGGAGCATCAGCCAGCAAGAGTAGGGTAGGGTCTGAGGCCCGCACAGGCCTTTTTGATGGGTATTTCTGGCCACTGGGAGAAGTCCATGTCCAATGTGTCATCATTCTGCAGGGAAAGGAATAAAAAACCCAGACAGTATGCATTGGAATCAGATGCTGATGTGGTAATGACACTAGCAGAGAAGTCAGAACAGACCACACAAGATATCCCAGGAGACAGAACAACTTGAACTGTGAGTGTGAATGAGACTGTCAAGAGAAAATGCCAAAGGTGACGTGTACTCAGGAGAGTCAACTGGTTATTCAAAGATCTAACGAGCTAATATTTTAGGAACAGGAATAACACATGCACAAGGGTGCTACCACCTAGAGGGAGCTGCACAGACACATACAGACATACATACATGCACACACATTTTTTTTTGCTGAACCATTTGAAGGTAAGTTGCAGACACCATGATGTCTCACTCTACAGTCTTCAGCTTGTATCTCCTGTGGATATTCTCTTACATAATCACAGTAGTATTATCACACACAATAAATTTCCTATTGATGCAATATGACCTAAGATACAGCCCATTTTCAAATTTCCTCTTGTCCCAAACTGCCCTTTATCAAATTTTTTGGATCTATCCCCTAAGCAAGGAACATGCATTGCATTTGACTGTCAAGTTTCTTGAGGACTATAAAGCATTGTGACACACTACAGAAGTGAGGCACAGCTCACAATACACGTTTTGCAGCTTTTTCTAGCTGGCTAT
>NW_026652294.1:46858355-46858454 GCF_009828535.3 Hylobates moloch
CCACCGCGCCCGATGGAGACTCTGTCTTTAAAAAAATGGCCGGGCGCTGGTCTTCAGCGATCCACTGGCGGATCTGCAGCCATTGTGCGCGCCAGGTCT
>NW_026652294.1:46858556-47013149 GCF_009828535.3 Hylobates moloch
AAGACTCCGTCTCTCTCAAAAAACAACAACAACAAAAAAAAAACACAAAAGTTACCGTTTTAACTCTTTGTAAGTGTACGGTGCAGTGGCATTAGGTATGTTCACACTGTTGTGCACCCATCACCACCATCCCTCTCCAGAATTTTTTTCTTCTTCCCTAACTCTATACCCATTAAAGAACTTCTGGCTGAGTGCGGTGGCTCACATCTGTAATCTCAGCATTTTGGAAGGTCAAGGCGGGTGGATCACCTGAGGTCAGGAAGTCAAGATGATCCTGGCCAACATGGCGAAACCCCGTCTCTACTAAAAGCACAAAAAAATTAGCTGGATGTGGTGGCAGGAACCTGAAATCCCAGCTACTCAGGAGGCTGAGGCATGAGAATTGCTTGAACCTGGGAGGCAGAGGTTGCAGTGAGCCGAGATTGGGCCACTGCACTCCAGCCTGGCCTAGAGAGCAAGACTCCGTCTCAAAAAAACCAAAACCAAACCAAAACAAAAAACTTCCTAATCCCCCTACCCCCAGCCCCTAGTAACCACCATGCTACTTTTTGTCTACTGATTTGACTACTCTAGGTACAAAAACGACCACTTTTGATTTTCATGAGTGGGCGTTGATATTGGGACTCGGCTGCCGTATTGTCCATCCACAATGTGCAAATGATGAGGCATTCTTTTCTTTATTCATTCTGCTTGTGCTTTAAAGTCCAGGAAGAATTCTTTTTTTGTGTGGTAAAATATATGCTGTATAACATAAAATTTTAACTATATAAGTGCACAATTCAGTGGCAGTAAATATATTCACAATGTGCAGCCATCACCACTCTTGCCAGAACTTTTATCACCCCAAACAGAAACCCATTAACAATAACTCGGGCCGGGCGCGGTGCCTCACGCCTGTAATCCCAGCACTTTGGGAGGCCGAGGTGGGCAGATCACCTGAGGTCGGGAGTTCCACACCAGCCTGACAAACATGGAGAAACCCCGTCTCTATTAAAAATACAAAATTAGCCTGGTGTGGTGGCTCACGCCTGTAATCCCAGCTACTTGGGAAGCTGAGGCAGGAGAATCACTTGAACCCAGGAGGCAAAGGTTGCAGTGAGCTGAGATCGTATCATTGCACTCCAGCCTGGGCGACAAGAGTGGAACTCCATCTCAAAAAAAAAAAAAAACAGTAACTCCCCATTCCCTCTCCCTCAGCCCCTGGCAATCTCTATTCTACTTTCTGTCTTTATGAATTTGAATTCAGGAAGAATTTATTTATTTTTTTGAGATGAAGTTCCACTGTTTTTGCCCAGGCTGGAGTGCAGTGGTGCGATCTTGGCTCACTGCAACATCCACCTCCTGGGTTCAAACAATTCTCCTGCCTCAGCCTCCCGAGTAGCTGGGATTACAGGCGCCTGCCACCATGCCTGGCTAATTAAATTCAGGAAGAATTTAATGTCATATATGGTAGGGAAATTTGCTCAGTTAGAGTGGCTGCAGAATGGGTTTTTCATTGTCTGCATATGACACTTTAGTTCAGAAAACAGCATATATTAAATAAAAGTTATAAGTCAGGAGTGGTGGCTTCTGGCACTTTGGAAGACTGAGGTGGGAGGATGCCTTGAGCCCAGGAGTTCAAGGCTGCAGTGAGCGGTGATCACGCCACTGCACTCTAGCCTGGGTGACAGAGTTAGACCCCGTTTCAGAAAAAAAAAAAAAAAAGACGTTATGATTTAGCAAGTCTTATCAAAACCTACCCAAACTCACGTATGTTACTAAGAGGGTATAATAGAGATGATGAAAATATTTTCCAAAGGACCCAAGAAAGCATATAAGATCCTGTGATAAGTGTTTTGAGTTTATTCTGTTTCTCTAGTTATATATTTTTTCATTTGTAACGTATAAATGTAATTTTGTTTTATCTTTCTTCTTTATCAGGCCACCTAGACAGGAGTAATAAAAATATATATACCTACACACACATCCTGGCAAAAGTCCTAAATTCCATGGGAAAAGAGAGAGGTGCACAAGTTTTCACATTGAAGGAAGAGGATGTTTTATAAAAGGAAAACAAAACTAGCATTAGAATTCTCCTTCCCGGCCGATCGCGGTGGCTCATGCCTGTAATCCCAACACTCTGGGAGGCTGAGGCGGGCGGATCACGAGGTCAGGAGATCGAGACCATCGTGGATAACACGGTGAAACCCCACCTCTACTAAAAATACAAAAAATTAGCCGGGCGTAGTGGCGGGCGCCTGTAGTCCCAGCTACTCGGGAGGCTGAGGCAGGAGAATGGCGTGAACCTGGGAGGCGGAGCTTGCAGTGAGCCGAGATGGTGCCACTGCACTCTAGCCTGGGCTAAAGAGCCAGACTCCGTCTCAAAAAAAAAAAAAAAGAATTCTCCTTCCGGCCAGGCATGGTGGCTCACACCTGTAATCCCAGCACTTTGGGAGGCCAAGGTGGGCAGATCACAAGGTCAGGAGTTCGAGACCAGCCTGGCCAACATAGTGAAACCCCATCTCTACTAAAAATACAAAAATTAGCCAGGCGTGGTGGCGCGTGCCTGTAGTCCCAGCTACTGGGGAGACTGAGAAAGGAGAATCACTTGAACCCAAGAGGCGGAGGTTGTGGTGAGCCAAGATCATGCCACTCTACTCCAGCCTGGGCAACAAAGCGAAAGTCAGTCTCAAAAATAAAAAATAAAAAACAAAAAACCCCAAAAAAACTCATTTCCAGCCAGCACAGTGACTCATGCCTGTAATCCCAGCACTTTGGGAGGCTGAGGTGGGCAGAGTGCTTGAGCCCAGGAGTTCGAGACCAGCCTGGCCAACATGGTGAAACCCCGTCTTTAGAAAAAATACAAAAATTAGCTGGGCATGGTGGTGCATGCCTGTGGTCCCAGCTACTTGAGAGGCTGAGGCATGAGAGTCACTTGAACCAAGCTGGCAGAGGCTGCAGTGAGCTGAGATCGCACCACTGCAAAAACAAGACTCTGGAGAAAAAAAAAAAAGGCTCAAACCTGTAATCCCAGTGCTTTGGGAGGCTGAGGCAGGAGAATCACTCTAGCCCAAGAGTTCGAGACCAGCCCAGGCAAAATAGTAAGATCCCTGTCTCTACAGAAATAAACAAATAAAATAAAAAAAAATAGCTGAGCATGGTGGTCCCAGCTACAGGGGCAGCTGAGGTGGGAGGATCCCTTGAGCCAAGGAATTCAAGGCTGCAACGAGCCATGATCAAGCTGCTGAACAACAGCCTAGGTGACAAAGTGAGACCATGTCTCAAAAAAAAAATTCTGTCCCCAGACAAAATGTCATACATCTTTTAGGGCAAAAGAAGATAATTCAAGCACTTATGTACCCAATATCACCCATGCACCCTACCTGAGGAAAATACTTAAAAGTTCTCTAGGTCGGGCCCAGTGGGCACGCCTGTAATCCCAGCATTTTGGGAGGCCAAGGCGGGCAGATCACGAGGTGAGGAGTTGAAGGCCAGCCTGGCCAACATGGCAAAATCCCGTCTCTACTAAAAATACAAAAATTAGCTGGGCATGGTGGTAGGTGCTTGTAATCCCAGCTACTCGGGAGGCTGAGGCAGGAGAATCGCTTAAACCTAGAAGGTGGAGGTAGCAGTGAGCCGAGATTGTGCCACTGCACTCCAACCTGGGCAACAAGAGTGAAATTCAGTCTCAGAAAAAAAAATTCTCTAATCAATTCCTAATCATATTTAAAAAGAGACCTCAGGCGGAGTGCGGTGGCTCACACCTGTAATCCCAGCACTTTGGAAGGCTGAGGCAGGTGGAACACTTGAGGTCAGGAGTTCCAGATGAGCCTGGCCAACATGGTGAATGAAACTACGTCTCTACTAAAAATACAAAAATTAGCTGGGTATAGTAGTGTACCCCGCTAGTCCCAGCGACTTGAGATGCTGAGGCAGGAGAATTGCTTGAACCTGGGAGGCGGAGTTTACAGTGAGCCAAGATCATGCCATTGCACTTCAGCCTGGGCGACAGAGCGAGACACCATCTCAAAAAAAATAAATAAAGTAAAATAAAATAAAAAGAGACCTCAGTATTGGGTAGATGGTGAGCACAATGCTTGTTGTGAACAATTGATCTTGTAATAAATATATCTAAATAGATAGTTTATTCATTCAACAAATATTTTGAGTACTGGGCTCAGTTCTTGGCTCTGTGGACACAAAAGAACAACAAAAGTCATCAGCAATTCTTGGAGCTGGCCTTATGGTTATGATACCAACTAAGAAATAGCAAGTGTAAATGTTTATGAAGGAGTCTTCAAAAGAAAGTATCCTTCAGAGAGGCTGGGCATGGGGTCAGTGGGAAAGTGAGGAACTAAAAATCTCAATTTCCAAAATTTTCCTCTAGGTGAAGGGTTGGGGAGTGAGTGGATAAAATATTTTGGGAAACATATTTGTTGATCAATTTGCAACATTACTAGAGGAACACAGGTTTTATCATAACTACTAGATATGAGAAGGGAAACCACCACCATTATAGAGACAAATGATAGAATTTCCAAATCAACAGGAAGGCAAAAAGGGAACGAAGAAAACTTTTCCAAGTCAATATAAAGAAAAAGATAAGGGCCAGGCGCGGTGGCTCACGTCTGTAATCCCAGCATTTTGAGAGGCCGAGGTGGGTGGATCATGAAGTCAGGAGTTCGAGACCAGCTTGAACAACATGGTGAAAGGCTGTCTCTACTAAAAATACAAAAATTAGCTGTGCGTGGTGGCACGTGCCTTTAATCCCAGCTACTCTGTAGGCTGAGGCAGGAGAATTGCTTGAACCCGGGAGGCGGAGGTTGCAGTGAGCCAAGATCATGACATTGCACTCCAGCCTGGGCAACAAGAGCGAAACCCCATCTCAAAAAAAAAAAAAAAAGTAGATTGAATTTTTAAAAAGTTCACCTATTGTTTTCATTTAAAAGTGTTGGCTGGGCATGGCGGCTCACGTCTATACTCCCAGCACTTTGGGAAGCCAAGGTGGGTGGACCACTTGAGGCCAGGAGTTCGAGACCAGCCTGGGCAACATGGAGAAACCCCATCTCTACTAAAAACAAAAATTATCCGGGCATAGTGTTGGGTGCCTATAATCCCAGCTACTCCCCAGCTGAGGCAGGAGAATAGCTTGAACCCAGGAGGCAAAGGTTGCAGTGAGCCGAGATTATGCCATTGCACTCCAGCCTGGGTGACTGAGTGAGACACCATCTCAAAAAACAAAAACAAATACAAAAACAAAAATCAAGTGATCTCTGGGCGCAGTGGCTCATGCCTGTAATCCCAGCACTTTGGGAGCCCAAGGCGGGCGGATCATCTGAGGTTGGGAGTTTGAGACCAGCCTGACCAACATGGAGAAATCCTGTCTCTACTAAAAATACAAAATTAGGCGGGCGTGGTGGCACATGCCTGTAATCCCAGCTACTCAGGAGGCTGAGGCAGGAGAATAGCTTGAATCCGGGAGGCAGAGGTTGCGGTGAGCCGAGATCGCGCCATTGCACTCCAGCCTGGGCAACAAGAGCGAAACTCCATCTCAAAACAACAACAACAAAAATCAAGTGATCCATTACATGTGGATCCATGTCTCAACCCTCCATTTTGTTCCAGTGATCTACTTACCTATCCTTAGACCAGTTCCACTTTGTTTAAACTACTTATTTCCTTAGTTCTGAAATCAGATACATCAAGTCCTCCAAATTTGTTCTTCTTCAAGATTGCTTTGGTCCTTCTAAGTCATGTGCATATCCACATAAAGTATAGAATTGGCTGTTAATTTCTACAGAAAAGCCTGATGTGATATGCTATATCAATCATATTTCTAAGAAAATCCTCACTTCCTCCAACTTGATAGCCTTAACCTCATTCCTTTAATTTTCAGTTTTTCACTTCTAGTCTTCTGAGAGTTAGCCTAATGAATAATTTTTTCTTTTCTTTTTTTTTTTTTTTTTTTTTGAGAAGGAGTCTCACTCTTTCACCCAGGCTGGAGTGCAGTGGCACAATCTCGGCTCACTGTGAGCTCCGCCTCCCGGGTTCACGCCATTTTCCTGCCTCAGCCTCCTGCGTAGCTGGGACTACAGGCGTCCGCCACCTCGCCCGGCTAATTTTTTGTATTTTTTTTTAATAGAGACGGGGTTTCACCGTGTTAGCCAGGATAGTCTCGATCTCGGGACCTCGTGATCCGCCCGCCTTGGCCTCCCAAAGTGCTGGGATTACAGGCGTGAGCCACCGCACCCGGCATGAATAATTTTCGTCTTATTCTAGTTACTCCTTGATTTTCCAATGCCATGACTAAATCAACTCAACTTCATTCCCAGAGTCAGACTGTTGCGGCACATGCATTTTTGTTTGTTTGTTTGTTTTGAGACAGAGTCTCCCTCTGTCGCCCAGACTGGAGTGCAGTGGCACGATCTTGGCTCACTGCAACCTCCGCCTCCCATGTTCAAGCGATTCTCCTGCCTCAGCCTCCTGAGTAGCTGGGACTATAGGTGCGCACCACCATGCCCCACTAATTTTTTGTATGTTTTAAGTAGAGATGGGGGTTTCACCATGTTGGCCAGGGTGGTCTCGAACTCTTGACTTAAAGTAATCCACCCGTCTCGGCCTCCCAAAGTGCTGGGATTACAGGCGTGAGTCACCGCTCCCGGACTTTTTTTTTTTTGAGACGGAGTTTTGTTTCAGGCTGGAGTGCAATCTCACTGCAACCTCCACTTCCCGGGTTCAAGCGATTCTCCTCCCTTAGCCTCCCGAGTAGCTGGGATTACAGGCGCCCACCACCATGCCCGGCTAATTTTTATAATTTTAGTAGAGACGGGGTTTCACCATGTTGGCCAAGCTGGTCTCGAACTCCTGACCTCAGTGATCTGCTCTCTTTGGCCTCCCAAAGTGCTGGGATTACAGGCATGAGCCACTGCGCCCGGCCAGCACATGCCTTTTTAATTGCCTTCTTGAGTTTTGGGTTTGCAATAACTATTCAATTATTTTCTTCACCTCAAACCTACTTAATGATATAATGTCTTTAAAATAAAAGCCTATGTTCTTTTTTTTTTTTTTTTGATACAGAGTTTTGTTCTTGTTGCCCAGGCTGGAGTGCAATGGCCGATCTCAGCGCACTGCAACCTCCGCCTCCCGGATTCAAGCTATTCTCCTGCCTCAACCTCCTGAGTAGCTGGGGTTATAGGCATATGCTACCACGCCTGGCTAATTTTGTATTTTTACTAGAGATGAGGTTTCTCCATGTTGGTCAGGCTGGTCTCGAACTCTTGACCTCAGGTGATCCACCACCTTGGCCTCCCAAAGTGCTGGGATTACAGGCGTGAGCCACCATGCCCAGCCATATTCTTCATTTTTAAATTGAGCTAAGTCTTACACACACTGAAGTGTTTTTATGTGTTTTACACACCTCCATAACTACCACCCAGGTCAAGATAATGTAGAGAACATATCCAGCATCTTTTTTTTCTTTGAGACGGAGTCTTACTCTGTTGCCCAGGTTGGAGCGCAATGGTGCAACCTCTGGCTCACCACAACCGCCACCTCCCGGATTCAAGCGATTCTCCTGTCTCAGCCTCCCGAGTAGCTGGGATTACAGGTGCCTGCCAGCATGCCCAGCTAGTTTTTGTATTTCTAGTAGAGACAGGGTTTCCCCATGTTGGCCAGGCTGGTTTCAAACTCCTGCCCACCTCCGCCTCCCAAAGTGCTGGGATTACAGGCGTGAGCCACTGTGCCTGGCCATATCCAGCATCTTAGAAGAGTCCTTTGTTCTCTTTCCCAGTTAGTTCTCCTCAAGGATAACCACTCCCCACACCCAGCTTTTTTTTTTTTTTTTTTTGAGACAAGGTCTCACTCTGTCACCCAGAGTAGAATATGGTGGTGTAATCACAGCTCACTGCAGCTTCCACCTCCTGGGCTCAAGCAATCCTCCTTCTCGCCTCAGCCTCCTGAGGCGCTGGACTACAGGTGTGTGCCATGACATCCACATAATTTTTGTATTTTTCGTAGAGATGGGGCCTCACTCTGTTGCCCAGGCTGATCTCGAACTCCTGGCCTCAAGTGATCCACCTGCTTCAGCCTCCCAAAGTACTGGGATTACAGGCATGAGCCACCGCACCCAGCCACCTCTCCCGGGTTCAAGCGATTCTTCTGCCTCGCCTCCGGAGTAGCTGGGATTGCAGGCGCGTGCCGCGAGATGGGTTTTCACAGTGTTGGCTAGGCTGGTCTCAAACCCCTGACCTCAAGTGATCCACCCGCTCCGGCCTCCCAAAGTGCTGGAATCATAGGCGTGAGCAACCGCACAGGCCCCGACCATTTTTTGTTTGTTTCTTTGTAGAGACGGGTTTCACCATGTTGGCCAGGTTGGTCTCAAACTCCTGGGCTCAAGCGATCTGTGCACCTCGGCCTCCCAGCAGTGTTGGGATTAGGCATGAGCCACTGCGCCGGGCCTAGGTGCCGTTTTAAAATGATGTTCAAGAATAAGCAAAACCAACCTATGGTGGTAAAAGAACAGTGATCGCCTCTGTTTTCTTTTGCCTGAGGGAAACTCTGGTGTGCTGAAAATGTTCTGTATCTGAAGTGGTGGTGGTCACACAAGCTGTACATTTAAGATATTTGCTTTGCACGTTGCTGTGTGTAAACCATAATTCCAACAACAACAACAACAACAACAAAATGGCAAGGTGGGGCTCGGTGGCTCACTCACGCCTGTAATCTCAACACTTGGGGAGGACTAGGCGGGAGGATCGAGGATCGCTTGAGGCCAGGAGTTAGAGATCAGCCTGGGCAACATAGGGAAACCCGGTATCTACAAAGCAACAATTGGGGGGGGGGGGGGGCGCCCGCCGCCTGTTTCAGCTGCTCTAGAGGCCCAGGCGGCAGGATCGCTTGAGGCCAGGAGTTCTTGGCCACAATGAGCCGAGATCCCGCTACTGCACTCCAGTCTGTCAGATCCTGTAAGGAAAAAAAAAAAAGACAAAATAGTTAAACTGCACCTTTAATTCAACAAACTATTAAACTAACAATACCATGAAGAAAATCAGAATAAAGAAGAAAGATAGGCTGAGGCAGGAGAATCGCTGGAACCGGGAGGCGGAGGTTGCAGTGAACCGAGATCGCGCCACTGCACTCCAGCCTGGCGACAGAGCGAGACTCCAAAAAAAAAAAAAAAAAAGGAAGAAAGGCTGGGCGCGGTGGCTCACGCCTGTAATCCCAGCACTTTGGGAGGCCGAGGCGGATGGATCACCTGAGGTCGGGAGTTCGGGACCAGCCTGACCAACATGGTGAAACCCCATCTCTACTAAAAATACAAAATTAGCCGAGTGTAGTGGCGAATGCCTGTAATCCCAGCTACTCGGGAGGCTGAGGCAGGAGAATCGCTTGAACCTGGGAGGCGGAGGTTGCGGTGAGCCGAGATCGCGTCACTGCACTCCAGCCTGGGCAACGAGAGCGAAACTCGGTCTGAAAAAAGAAGAAGGAGAAGAAGGAGAAGGAGAAGAAGACTATCTGGGTTCCATCAATGATTCTCGTGCCATTTGTCTTTAAACTTTGGTGCTGCCTTCATCAAAATGATACTAATGAAATTCGACGCGCGGGTCATTCATTTAATTAAAATGAAACCCCAAATCTGTTGACTATTGGTATCCTCTTGACACTGTTCTATAATGTAACAGAAAAGACGAAGGTGAAGAACTATGGTTTCGGCCGCTGTTACCCAGGAGGTAGCAGGTGGCAGGCCGTTTACACAAATTAGCTCGTTTTTGGAGACGAAGTTACCCTAGGCTGCCCGCTCGGATGAGCCTGCGAATTCAGGCCCGACCCAGGCCCCTCCAGGTCGGGAAGGTACGAAGAGCCCGCTGGATTCACACAGGGCAGGGGCGCCTTCGCAGGTGCGAGTGGATTCTGGGTATCGCGAGCGTAGGCCCCGGCGCAGCCCCTTGGGCCTGCGGGACCGAACAGGCAGGTGCGTCCCAGCGGCCAGGCGGGCCGGGTCTCCCTCCTGCGGGCAGGCGCCGGGCTGCGGGGCGCGGCTGCCGGAGCGGGGCAGCCGGGCGCAGCGCCCCCTGGGCCTGAAGACTGGCGGGCGGCGGGGGCGCGCGCAGGCCGGCGGGGGCGCGCCGCGCTGCGAGGCCTGCGCGCCAGGCTGCGGGAGCCATGCGGCGATCGAGGAGCTCTGCGGCCGCCAAGCTGCGCGGGCAGAAGCGGTCCGGGGCCTCCGCGGCCTCCGGGGCCTCCGCGGCCCCCGCGGTCGCTACCTCGGCCCCCAGCGCTACCCGCACACGGCGCTCCGCGAGCCAGGCCGGAAGCAAGAGCCAGGCGGCGGAGAAGCCGCCGTCGGAGAAGCCGCGGCTGAGGCGCTCGTCGCCGCGGGCCCAGGAGGAGGGCCCGGGGGAGCCGCCGCCGCCGGAGCTGGCGTTGCTCCCGCCACCGCCGCCGCCGACTCCCGCGACCCCGACGTCCTCGGCGTCCAACCTGGACCTGGGCGAGCAGCGGGAGCGCTGGGAGACGTTCCAGAAGCGGCAGAAGCTCACCTCCGAGGGCGCCGCCAAGCTCCTGCTAGACACCTTGTGAGTGCGGCGGGCCGGGGCGCGCGGGAGCCGGTGCCACGCGGACCCCCTTGGCAGGAGTCGGGCTCGCAGCCCGTGTGCAGGCCTTGGGCGCCTTTCAGCTCTAAGCCTTCCACGTTACGGAGCCGACGCAGCTCCCCCGTTAGCACTGGGGTTATTCCCTAATTCTAAGGGCGGCGGGGCGGGGCGGTGCTTCTCGGGCTGTGTGGCCTGGAAATGGAAAGGGAGCTTCGTCCGGAGCTTGCGGGCGCGCGCAGCCGTCTTGGGACACAAAGAGTCTTTCCCGGCCATAAGCATCGTGCTCGGGGACGTTGTCTGTTGCTGGCGCGCAAAGGATGTGGGGGCCTTTCTCAGTGAAAAGAAGATAAATCCCACGGCTTTCTCTTACCCGAATCCCGTTTTTTTTTGTGTTTGCACACGTGTTTTTGAGGGTGGGTGGAAGGGAAAGGTAGAAGCGTTGAAGGAAGCATGAGTAGTTTTGAACTAACTGGGAAGCAAAATCCCGTCATTGTTCCAGGCACTGCCAGGGTGGGAGCAGGGGGCGGGGGTTATTGATCCGGGAGAGAAGCGCGCGCGAAGAGATGCCCCGGCCTCGCGCGGCGGCGGGGATGCCTGCCTAGGGAGGCTTTTATGTGCTCAGCCAGCTAATGTTCCCGCCCGCTCGCCCTCCTGGCTGCTCCGCAGTCTTTTAGATGGCCCGAGGAGCATCTCGAGGGTCCGCGATTTGGGAAGGAGCTTTTAACTGGGCTGTTAAAGGGCTGCCTTCTTTTCTCCAAATGCGATCCGGATTCCTGCCTCGGGGAACAGTTGTGGTACAGAGAGATATTTTAACGCCCTGATATTATATTTCAATGTCAATTTTACGAATTAAAAAGAACAATCAAAACACTAGGGGAAAAAAACCGACAAGAATAACCTAGCAATTGCATAACCTGAGAATTACTTCTTTTCTTGAACATGTTCCTTTGAGCTTCTTGCAGAAGAAATTCTCTTAGTTAGGATGAGTCGTCCCCGACAGAAGATACATATTTGGTTTTCTGTGTGCTTCACTTTTTGGTTTTTCATCTTGGACTGCACACTGAATTTTTAAAAAACGTTCATCCATCAAACATTTGAGCACCTATAGGGTGACGGCTGCCTCTGGGCAGAAGGAATATGAAGATCCTTAGGAATGTAAAACTCAGGGTGTCTTCAAGGCATACAGAAAAAGAAAAAAAGAGGAATGTAAAACTCAAATTTGAGGTAAATTTTTATTTTAAAACAAACTGATAAATGGTCAAGAAAAAGATTTAAAATATTGACATAAAAAAGATGTTTTTCTCTCACTAGACTGCCATGACTTTGTACTTATAAAGGCTACTAAATTATATTCAAAAAGTGTGTATAACTGTATCATTTTCGTTAAAATATTGTATAGAAAAAAGTTTGGGGGAATATATAGCAAATAATTAACTGTAGATCCCTCTGGGTGTAAAGATTACAGGAGGCTTTCACTTTGAGCACTCTCAAATACTGTAAAGTTTGGAGTTTTTACAATAAGCATTATGTATGCAGAAAAAATTAAAATACATAAACTTGTAAAGAAACATGAAAAAATGATCAGTCTTAATCATGCAAATTAAAACTGCAGTGAGCTATTTTTCCTATAATTATTGCCTGAGACTGTACAGTGAAATGTTTTCTCATTTATATATCGGGTAAGGGTGTTCCGTCCTTTTGGAAAGCGATTTTAAGACATTTATCAGATCTTAATGTTCATTTCTGAGTTTGGCTTATATATAAGCTTTAAAAGGATTAAAATTGTATGTAGTCCGGGTGAGGTGGCTCACGCCTGTAATCCCAGCACTTTGGGAGGCCGAGGCAGGCGGATCACCTGAGGTGGGGAGTTTGAGACCGCCTGACCAACATGGAGAAACCCGGTCTCTACTAAAAATACAAAATTAGCTGGGTGTGGTGGAGCATGCCTGTAATCCCAGCTACTTGGGAGGCTGAGGCAGGAGAATCGTTTGAACCCTGGAGGCAGAGGTTTCGGTGAGCTGAGAATCACGTCACTGCACTCCAGCTTGGGCAACAAGAATGAAACTCCGTCTCAAAAAAAAAAATTGTATGTAATGTGTATGACAACTATGTAAAACCCATGTGTATGAAGAATACTGGAAAGAAATAGAGCAAAAATATAAGAGCCTTCATTAACTTTCTCAAAAGGCTCTTCTGGACCTCTGGACTTGATTGAGTACCCAGTCTTATTTTTCATAGCAGCCTGTACCTCCTTTATCACAATCATAATTAATTATTATTTGAGTAACTTGTTAAGGTCAGTAAGGGCAGCAATCGTGTCTGCTGTATCTTGTTTACTGTTCTCTCCTTCATGCCTAGCTCATAAAAATTTTTACTATTTGAGGCCGGGAGCAGTGACTCACGCCTATAATCCCAGCACTTTGGGAGTCCTGGTGGGTGGATCACGAGGTCAGGAGTTCAAGACCAGCTTGGCCAAGATGGTGAAACCCTATCTCTACTAAAAATTAGCAGGGCGCGGTGGCAGGCGCCTGTAATCCCAGCTACTTGGGAGGCTAAGGCTGGAGAATTGCTTGAACCCAGGCGGCAGAGGTTGCATTGAGCCAAGATCGTGCCACTGCACTCCAGCCTGGGCAAAGACTGAGACTCTATCTCAAAAAAAAAAAAAAATTAGTATTTGACATATAAATAAAAATATTTGGTGTTGGGTTAGTATGCCTCACATTTTCGAAATGTTTGGAATGTTTTATTTTGCAACTTAATACAATTTAAGAAATTGGCGAAAAGAGAGCTCATGGACAAAGGTGCTGAAACCATTCTTCACTTAGGAAATTGACAATGCCTCCTTAAAAGCAGAAATGCATTTGGTTGTCATGTAGAAAAGACTTTTGTCTAATCTTCCGTCTTTCTTTCGACAACAAAAAGAAAGAGAGCAGGAGGTAGCTATTCAGAAATTCTTATCTTTCTGATTTTTGTTTCATTTAGTGAATACCAGGGCCTGGTGAAGCACACAGGAGGCTGCCACTGTGGAGCAGTTCGTTTTGAAGTTTGGGCCTCAGCAGACTTGCATATATTTGACTGCAAGTGAGTGGTTTTTTTTCCTAAATTGGCTTAAAAGAATTTCAGAGTTAAAATGCAGTATTTCAAAATAATCTGGGGAGTTGGGGTACAGAGGAAACATTGGCCTTCAGCTGGTAACTGTTGAAGTCAGGTGATGGGGACAGAAAGGTTCATTGTTCTATTTTTGTTCCTTTTGTATGGCTCATCACAGAGCTTCAACAGCATGGCCCAGGTGACACAGAGCAGGGTCCTTAGGGCTTGTGGCTTGTGGCAGCATCATCCTCAGACTGACACTGCTGAGGAGCTGAGGGCGGATAGCTGCAGGTGTGCCTGGCTGGGTACTGAGTGGAAAGCCTTGGGTAGAATCTTCATAGAAGTCTGGAGTTGGGGAGAGTTGGAGGGTACGTTAGTGAAGGGTGTATACACCTGGAGGCTCCCCAGGCCCTACACTCTCGCTCTGCTCTTCGGTTGAGGCAGATGGTGCTGCTGGCTGTGGAGGGCCTGATTTGTACCTCCTTCCCCGGCATTATGATGGAGCAGGGACGACAGGCTCTGGCTTTGGGACCCAAAGTTGGCATGCAGCTAATTATTTAACAGCATCCAGTCCTTTTTGCCCCTAGGTACCGGAATTATATATGAATAATAAACACATACGATGGAATTACTCAAATGGAGAACTGACCAGGCTACTAACAATAGAGTCCAGATTGGAAAAGAAGCACTGTGGAATAACTTGTGAGAGGATTCTATGCTAAATTAGAACTTTTTCAAAGGTGGCCTGAAAAGAGGGGACTTCAGTTTAATTCCAGAGATGGTAATTCTGGGGACGTGTTTTACTTGGAGCTGGACTTTTTGTGACGTGGTGATGAAGAAAGAGGGAAACCTAAACTTCCTTGTCCATTTTTGGTGTGGATGTCTCAGAGACATCAGGTTGTAGCAGTGTCTGAAATTTGTTTTCTAAGTGTCTCTGAAGTCCAGCGCTTCTCTTCACTGTGAAGAACTGGAGGGTGGGCAGTACAGACCTGTCTGTTGGTCCTGTGTTCTGAGCATTGCAGAGCCTTGACTGCTGACTTGGGACCCCCGCTGGGCTCTGCTGTACCTGCAAACCAGAGGCCCTGCTATCCAGGCCTTTGCCCCATTCCTCGGCCCTGGATGGTGCTGAAAGGGGCATCATCTGTGGGGTTGGCTGGCTCTGATAGCTGGGCCACTCAGGCATAGAGGACGCAGGTGGCTGCTTACAATCTGGAATTTGCTCTGTCTTTCTGTAGCTGCAGCATTTGCAAGAAGAAGCAGAATAGACACTTCATTGTTCCAGCTTCTCGCTTCAAGCTCCTGAAGGTCAGTGCTTAAGAGCAGGGTCAAGGAGTGCAGAACCCATTGGTGAGATTTACAGGACTCCCCAACCAACCCTTAGCATGCCATCTGTAGCATGGGAGGGTCCTGGAGCATAGCAGGGCCTCTCACAGGCTTTGGTTTCAGGTTGACATTTAAAAGGTGGGCCGGGCACAGTGGCTCATGCCCGTAATCCCAGCACTTTGGGAGGCCAAGATGGGTGGATCACCTGAAGTCAGGAGTTGAGAACCAGCCAGGCCAACATGGTGAAACCCTATCTCTACTAAAAATACAAAAATTAGCTGGGTGTGGTAGTGCATGCCTGTAATCCCAGCTACTTGGGAGGCCAAGGCAGAAGAATCACTTGAACCTGGGAGGTGGAGGTTGCAGTGAGCCAAGATCACACCATTGCACTCCAGCCTGGGTGACAAGAGTGAAACTCCATCTCAAAAAAAATGAAAATAAAAAATAAAAGGTTGTGTTATTTTTTACCTTTATTTTTTGGAGGCCTATTTCGTATTGTGGAAACATTTTCAAATTCAGAGAATCAAAAAACAATAAAATCACCCAAATCCTGTCAACTAAAGGTAACCACTGTTAATATTTTGTTGTCTGTCCTTGTGTATTATTTTCTACTCTGAGAAATACATCTAAACCTATTGTCTTATGTTTATTAAGTAGAATTTTACCATTCTTTTTGTTGATAACCTGCTTATCTCATTTCCCAATGAAAAGCTTATATACTTATTTTTAACTTTAATTTTATTAATTTGGGGAATTTTTTGTACTTGGTACAAAATTTGAGAGGTAGAAGAATGTGTATATACACAGTGAAAAGTCTTTCCCTACTGTCCCCATGCCCCAGTCTCCCTCTTCCCCACAGCCGATTTCCTGGTCTGCTTATCCTGTCACTGTCTCTGCATCACTGCAGTTGAGTCCAGTTTTTTTTCTGATTATCAACAACACTGTGGTGAACCTCCTTGGTATAAATTTTTGACAATTTAGAAATTTCTTCTTTAGGATCAATTCTCTTAGAAATAAGTTCTCTGGCTATTCTGGGCACACTTCCTACACCCTGCTCCACAAGGAGCAGTTAAAAAAAGAAAGAAAGAAAACCTCCAGGTTAAAGAATACAGATTTTTTTTTAAAAAGACTTTTAGCACATTATGGGTGGTGTGGGGTTGAGCAGGGCTTTAATTCCATCCAGATAATGCTGAATGGCTTGGGATCACTTGGCAGTCCTTCACTGCTTTTCTGTGCTGCAGTGGCTATGGAGTGAGCAAGGCTCCTCAGGGAGCTATTTCTATAGGAAGCTCAATTCTGGATGGTATGGCTGGGGAAGCGTAAAGAGGGTTAACAATGATAAGAAACCTCCACCCCTTCCCCTCCAGCTGTCTGATTTCTCTCCCTAAAGGTAAGCCACTGTTTCTTGGATCCCTCTTCAAAGATACATATGCATATAAAAGCACATACAGGCCAGGCACAGTGGCTCATGCCTGTAGTCCCAGCACTTTGGAAGGCCAAGGCGGGCAGATCACTTGAACCCAGGAGTTCAACACCAGCCCGGGCAACATAGTGAGACCCCCATGTCTACAAAAAATAAAAAATCAGCTAGGCGTGGTGTTGCATGCCTATAGTCCCAGCTACTTGGGAGGCTGAGGTGGGAGAATCACTTGAACCTGGGAGGTCAAGGCTGCAATAAGCTGTGATCATACCACTGCACTCCAGCCTGGGTAACAGAGTGAGACCTTGTCTCAAAAAAAACAAAACAAAACAAAAACACCACACATAAACAGTATATATCCTTAAAAAAAAAAAAAAATGGTAGTATACGACATACGTTGTTTTATACCTTGCTTAACTTTTTTTTTGAGACAGTCTCACTCTGTCGCCCAGGCTGGAGTGCAGTGGTGCGATCTCGGCTCACTGTAATCTCCGCCTCCCAGGCTCAAGTGATTCTCCTGCTTCAGCCTCCTGAGTAGCTGGGACTATAGGTGCCCGCCACCACATCTGGCTAATTTTTATATTTTTAGTAGAGTCGAAGTTTTGCCATGTTGGCCACGCTAGTCTTGAACTCCTGACCTCAAGTGATCTGCCCACCTTGGCCTCCCAAAATGCTGGGATTATAGGCATGAGCCACTGCGCCTGGCCTATACCTTGCTTAACTTTGTAACCTTGGTAATTGTTCCATGTTAGTTTTGTAGAGCTGTCTCATTCTTCTCTACAAAGTTGGAGAATATTCCATTTTATGAGTGTCCATAATGCCTAACTGGTCCTCTATTGATGGACATTTTCAATTTTTCCAATCTTTAGCCTTTATAAACAGTGCTATAGTATCTATATACCTATGTCGTTGAGACATTTGGAATATATCTGTATGGTAAATTTCAAGAAATGGAATTGTGTGCTAAAGCATATGTACACTTTAAAATTTTGGTAGATGTTGCTAAATTGTACCAATTCCTATTCCTGTGACTGATACATGTGAGCACATATTTCTCTACATACTTGTCAATACCATGTTAACGGCTTTGATTTTGCCCACCTGACAGTGAAATACATCTCACTGAAATTCCTTTGGGTGAGCATTTCATAGGGTAAAGAGTGATTTATTTTTCTTTCTATCTGAACTGTCCGTTCATGTCCTTTGTCCAGTCTCCCATTTGTATTATCCATTAAGGAAATTAGCCTGTCTATGACGTCTGGCAAATATTTTTTTCCTGGTTTGTCCTTTGTGGATAAATTAAGCACAGCCATCAGTTTTCTTAAGACCTTGAGCCATTCTGTTTGGGGACATGGAGAGCCAGTCCATTGGGTGAACTGTCTCTCCACGTAGGCCCTGGGAAGCGAGCACTTTCCATCCCTGATGTGATGTATCAGGGAACGCTCAAGGCTGAATTCTGTGTGCCGTTGACCTAAGGGAAGCTGTGAGCTGTCACGCTCCAGACTGACATGTCTCTGGATAGTGTAGATGGGTCTCTGTCCTCAAGAAGGTCCCAGTCTCTTACAGGAGATAGGAAATGGCCTCTTAATACAAAGAGCCCTACAAAAGAGCTCCTGCCATTAAGTTGTTTCAAAATTTGTTTTTTAATGGTGTGATCTCAGCCCACTGCAGCCTCCACTTCCCCAGGCTCAACTGATGCTCCTACCTCAGCCTCCCAAGTAGCTGGGACTACAGATGTGCGCCACTGCACTTGGCTAATTTTTGTATTTTTTTGTAGAAACAGGGTTTTGCCATGTTGCCCAGGTTGGTCTTGAACTCCTGGGCTCAAGCAATCCGCCCGCCTCAGCTTCTCAAAGTGTTGGGATTACAGGCATGAGCCACCATGCCTGGCCAAAGGTATGTGTGTATATATATATATATATATATTTTTTTTTTTTTTTTTGAGAGGGAGTCTCGCTCTGTCGCCCAGGCTGGAGTGCAGTGGCGCGATCTCGGCTCACTGCAAGCTCCACCTCCTGGGTTCATGCCATTCTCCTGCCTCAGCCTCCCGAGTAGCTGGGACTACAGGCGCCCACCACCACACCCGGCTACAAAGGTGTATTTTTTAAGTGACATAAAAATAAATGTCTTTGGGGCAGGGTGCGGTGGCTCACACCTGTAATCCCAGCATTTTGGGAGGCCAAGGCAGGTGAATCACGAGGTCAGGAGTTCAAGACCATCCTGTCCAACATGGTGAAACCCTGTCTGTACTAAAAATACAAAACATTAGCCAGGCATGGGGGCACGCGCCTGTAATCCCAGCTACTTGGGAGGCTGAGGCAGGAAAATCTCTTGAACCCGTGCAGGTGGAGGTTGCAGTGAGCCAAGATCACGCCACTGCACTCCAGCCTGAGAGACAGTGGGAGACTCTGTCTCAATCAATCAATCAATCAATCAATCAATCAATCTGTTTGTAAAAAAGAACACCTGTTTGTCTGTTTTCACCTAGGGAGCTGAGCACATAACGACTTACACGTTCAATACTCACAAAGCCCAGCACACCTTCTGTAAGAGATGTGGCGTTCAGAGCTTCTATACTCCACGGTCAAACCCTGGAGGCTTCGGTGAGTAAAGGGGATGGACTGTAAGCTCAGGGGGACACAGAGAGGCCTGTGGTGCTCTCACTTAAAGTCTTGTTTGGACAGGTGGGACGCTGACTAGACCCTGTCACATGCGTATCTTAGAGGAGCAGGACTCCTCGGCAGAGTGCTTTCCACATGATAGAATGTGAGTCGGGCTCTGGTGAAACTTTTCTGAATTCCATATCTGAATGTGGTGAAGTTGGACTTGGAGCCCATCCAGGTTGTGATTCTTATTCACTGGTGCTGCCAGGGCTGGTGTTGCTGGGGATGGTGTTGAAGGGTAGGGAGGAGAGGGGTGGGGAGATGGACTTGTGGGGCCAGGGGAGGCAGCTTTAATAATGACAGAGGTTAAGGGAGTGAAGGAGGCAAGATTGGGGAGCATTGATAATGGCATTTGAAAGCTTTTTGGTTGTTCAAAAATTAGGCAGGACTGGCTGGCTGCGGTGGCTCACACCTGTATCCCAGCACTTTGGGAGGCCAAGGTAGGAGGATTTCTTGAGCTCAGGAGTTTGAGACCAGCCTGGGAAACATAGCGAAACCGTATCTCTGTTCTTTTTAAAAAATAATAAACAAGGCCGGGCGCGGTGGCTCACGCTTGTAATCCCAGCACTTTGGGAGGCCGAGGCGGGCGGATCACGAGGTCAGGAGATCGAGACCACAGTGAAACCCCGTCTCTACTAAAAATACAAAAAAAAAAATTAGCCAGGCGTGGTGGCGGGCGCCTGTAGTCCCAGCTACTCGGAGAGGCTGAGGCAGGAGAATGGCGTGAACCCGGGAGGCAGAGCTTGCAGTGAGCCGAGATTGCGCCACTGCACTCCAGCCTGGGTGACAGAGCGAGACTCCGTCTCAAAAAAATAATAATAATAATAATAATAAACAAGCAGGGAACCCTCCAAGCCCCGCTTCAGGGCCTGCTTGGGTCTGGGGAGTAATAAAACTAACCCTCTGACAGTTGTTGAGAGTCATGCCAATTGTAGTGTGAATTGAAGGGGAAAGCAGAGGTGGAAGATGTTCCTGAGGACTCTTATTCTGTGTCAGTGCAGTCTCCAGAGCTGCGAGAGCAGCTATGACTGTCAGTGTCTTTTACCTTATGGTGGTGGCGGGGGTTGGGGGGGGAGGTGGGGGAGGCAGGGCAGGGCATGATGTCATCCTTACCCCTCCCCCATTGCTTCAGGGGCTCCTATTCCTCATCTGTCACATGGAGACTCTTATCTGTCTACCTTGCAGAACAGGAAAGAGTTTTGAAAAGTATGAAATCCTGTACAAATGGGAAGACGTTTAATTCTTAGAAAGTTATCTATCTAAGGCCAGGCGTGGTGGCTCACCTGAGGTTGGGAGTTCGAGACCAGCCTAACCAACATGGAGAAACCCCGTCTCTACTAAATATACAAAGTTAGCCAGAATCCCAGTATGGGAGGCTGAGGCAGAAAATCATTGAACCGGAGACAGGTTGCAGTGAGCCAAGTCAAGCCTTGTACCAAGCCCAGGCAACAACTAAATCAATCTACAAAAAAAAGAAAACTATTTTTTTGAGAGAGATCCCTCTGTCCCCAGGTGAAGGGTGGCCATCTCGGTTCCGTGCAAGTCCCTCCGGTTCACCCCCGAGTAGCTGGGACTACAGGCGCCCGCCACCACGCCCGGCTAATTTTTTGTATTTTTAGTAGAGACGGGGTTTCACCGTGGTCTCGATCTCCTGACCTCGTGATCCGCCCGCCTCGGCCTCCCAAAGTGCTGGGATTACAAGCGTGAGCCACCGCGCCCGGCCGGAAGGAAAGTTATCTATCTAAACACAGGAAAGGCCTGTGAATTCTTTAGGCCTCCAGTCAGAGATTGCTCTGGGCTGTGCCTTTGTGCATGTTGCACTCTCAACTTGGTATTGAATGATGTCTAGCCTTGGGCATCCCTGGTTCAGGGAGTGTGATTCCCATCTGGCAGTTGAGGAAAGTGAGCCAGAGGGCTGAAGCGGTAGGCTGGAGCCAGTGCTTTCTGAGCCAGCTGGCAGCCTGTGGGTCTCATCGCTGAAGCCATAAGCTATGGCATATCCTTTGGAAGCCCTAATGTGTAGCGTGATGATGCCTGCAGGTGGGGGCTTATCCAGGAACACCATCTGGTCTCACCCATACTGAGGATCCCCCTTTGTCTGTGCCACTTTCTCATAGGAATCGCCCCCCACTGCCTGGATGAGGGCACTGTGCGGAGTATGGTCACTGAGGAATTCAATGGCAGCGATTGGGAGAAGGCCATGAAAGAGCACAAGACCATCAAGAACATGTCTAAAGAGTGAGCTTCTGCCTCTCCTGCCCTGAAAAGGAGGAATGATTGGGGCCAGCAACTTTGCTCCCCCTGCCGTGCCTCGGTGGTGCTCCTGAATGTGGCTGACCTGGGCTGCTGGTTCCGTTGACTAGGGCCATCTTGATCTCTGCAGTTTGCTCCAGCTACCAGTTTCTTTAGGCAGCTCTTTGTCCTCCCTCTGCCCAGATTTTGATGTAGTCTAGTTGACATCCTTCTCTTCCCAATTTTTGTGTGATCTTTTAGGAAAAAAAATAAATATTTTTAACATTAAAGCAGTTACTTTGGTTTATCATTTGTTTTGTACTGTGATTTGCTTCTGAGGCCAGTTGATTGATAGCAGATATGTACTCAGCACTATCAAGATGTTTGCAACCAGGCATTGTGGCTTAAGCCTGTAGTTCCAGCTACTCTGGAGGGTTGATCGAGCCCAGGAGGTTGTGGCTGCAGTGAGCTGTGTTCGCGCTACTGCACTCCAGCCTGGGTGGCAGAATGAGACTGTCTCAAAAAAAAAAAACAAAAACAAACAAAAAATTTGTAGCCAAATTGGAAAGAAGACATAAGATACACAATTATTAAAAATGGAAGATTGTGGCAGAGCATGGTGGCTCACACCTGTAATCCCAGTACTTTAGGAGGCTGAGGCGGGTGGATTACTTGAGGTCAGGAGTTAAAGACCAGCCTGGCCAACATGTTGAGACCCCGTCTCTACTAAAATTACAAAAATTAGCTGGGCATGGTGGTGTGTGCCTGTAGTCCCAGCTACCTGTGAGGCTGAGGCAGGAGAATCACTTGAACCCAGGAGGCAGAGGTTGCAGTGAGTGGAGATTGCACCACTGCACTCCAGCCTGGGTGATGGAGCGAGACTCCATCTCAAAAAAGAAAAAAAAAAAAAAAAAAAAAGGCTGGGCACTGTGGCTCACGCCTGTAATTCCAGCACTTTGGGAGGCCAAGGCAGGTGGATCACCTGAGATCAGGTGTTTGAGACCAGCCTGGCCAACATGGTGAAACGCTGTTTCTACTAAAAATACAAAAATTAGCTGGGCGTGGTGGCGGGCACCTGTAATCCCAGCTACTCAGGAGGCTGAGGCAGGATAATTGCTTGAATCCAGGATGCAGAGGTTGCAGTGAGCCAAGACTGCACTACTGCACTCCAGCCTGGGTGACAGAACAAGACTCTGTCTCAAAAAAAAAAAAAAAAAAAATTGTGAATGGTTACAATCCATGTGAGCTGTAAAGATAACAGCTCTAAGAGTTCAAAGGCGAGAACTCAGGGAAGCCTTGAGGAGAGTATGATTTGAGTCTATCTTTAAAAAGTTAAATCAGCTTCTAATTTCTTTTTCAGTTGTAAAATACACATAAAATTTACCATAAACTGTTCATTTATTTAGAGACAGAGTCTCCCTCTTTAGTTATTTTGAGACTGTCTTGCTCGGTCACCTAGGCCGGAGTGCAATACATGAACATGGCTCACTGTAGCCTTGACTTAGACTTGAGATCTCCCCCCTCTTAGCTTTTGGAGTAGCTGGGACTACAGGTGTGTGCCACCACATCTGGCTAATATTTTTTGTAAAGACAAGGTCACTCCGTGTTGCCCCGGCTGGTCTCAAACTCCTGGGCTCAAGCAGTCCTCCTGCCTCGGCCTCTCAAAGTGTTGCGATTATAGGCATGAGCCACTGCTCTTGGCCTTAACCATTTTTAAGTGTACAATTCAGCAGTGTTAAGTATATTCACATTGTTGTGCAGCCATCACTGCCATCCATCTCCAGAACTCTTCACCTTGCAAAACTGAAACTCTGTACCCATGAAACAACAACTTTGATCCTATTTTTAAAGGAAGCAAGATTTTGGCTGGGTGTGGTGTCTCACGCCTGTAATCCCAGCACTTTGGGAGGCCGAGGCTGGTGGATGGCCTGAGATCGGGAGTTCAAGACCACCCTGGCCAATGTGGTGAAACCTTGTCTCTACTAAAAATACAAAAATTAGTTGGGCATGGTGGCAGGCACCTGTAATCCCAGCTACTGGGGAGGCTGAGGCAGAATTGCTTGAACCCGGGAGGCAGAGGTTGCAGTGAGCTGAGTTCGCGCCATTGCACTCCAGCCTGGGCAACAAGAGCAAAACTCCGTCTCAATCAATCATTCAATCAATCAATCAATAAAGGAAGCAAGATTTAAGGAGATAGGAGAAGTAACTGAACAGAGGTACGCACACATGCGAAAGCCAGGCTGAAGCTGCATGTGGTGGCACACACCTGTAGTTGCAGCTACTCAGGAAGCTGAGGGCCACATGAGCCCAGGAGTTTTTGAGACTGCAGTGAGCTATGATGGTGTCATGCATTCCACCCTGGGAGACACAGTGAGACCCCACCTCAAAAAAAAAAAAAAAAAAAAAGTGGCTGAATTGGAGGCTTTTAATGGGAAGAAGTAATGAAGATATCAGAAAGGTATGTTAAGGATAGACTGGACGGTCTTGGATATTAGGCTCAGGAATTTGGCCTTTATTTTGCAGGCATTGGGAAGCTGTGACCACCTCTGAACAGGATGAATAAAGCCTGGCCTCATATAGTCTTTTGATTGGTTGCCATCTCCCTCTCTTCTTTTTTTTTTTTTTTTTTTTTTGAGACGGAGTTTCGCTCTGTCACCTAGGTTGGAGTGCAGTGGCGCCATCTCGGCTCACTGCAACCTCCTCCTCCCGGGTTCACGCCATTCTCCTGCCTCAGCCTCTCCGAGTAGCTGGGTCTACAGGCGCCCGCCACCACGCCCGGCTAATTTTTTTGTATTTTTAGTAGAGACGGGGTTTCACCGTGGTCTCGATCTCCTGACCTTGTGATCCGCCCGCCTCGGCCTCCCAAAGTGCTGGGATTACAAGCGTGAGCCACCGCACCCGGCAATCTCCCTCTCTTCTTAACTTCACATTGCTCCATATTACTATCATATTAGCTTTCCTCAAACATTCCTGCCATTACCAAATACTGAGTACAAATAATGGCAAATGCTTAATAAATATTTGCTCTTTGCTTTAGGAAAATTAATCATGAAATGATTTGTGAGGTAGACTAGACAACGAAAAAGAACAGGGAGAGGGAATAAAGATCTCAGAACAAAGGTCTCTGAGGAAAAAAAAAAAAACATTTTAAAAAAAAGGCCGAGTGTGGTGGCTCACACCTGTAATCCCAGCACTCTGGGAGGCCAAGATGGGTGGATCACCTGAGGTCAGGAGTTCAAGACCAGCCTGGCCAACATGGTGAAACCCCGTCTCTACTAAAAATACAAAAATTAGCTGGGCATGGTGTTGGGCATCTGTAATCCCAGCTACTCGGGAGGCTGAGGCAGGAGAATGGCTTGAGCCCAGGAGGCAGAGGTTGCAGTAAGCTGAGATGATGCCACTGCACTCCAGCCTGGAAGACAGAGTGAGACTCTGTCTCAAAAACAAAAAACAAACAAACAACAAAAAAAGAAATACAGATGGCCAGGCCAGACATGGTGGCTCATACCTGTAATACAGCACTATGGAAGGCTGAAGCAGGAGGATTGCTTAAGCCCAGGAGTTCAAGACCAGACTGGGCAATATAGTGAGACCCCCTATCTCTACAGGAAACAATAAAATACAATAAAAATGGCAGTTTATCAGTTTGCTGTGCTGGGGTTCTGTGTGGTCACTGCCTCTTCAGAATCACTGATGGCCAGGTTCACTCCTCAAGACTGGAAGGAGCACCCACAAGGATGGGATTTTCGAGGCCAGAACTCTGGGTATTTTTAATTTTTTAAAAAATTTTAAAATTATACAGGGGCCAAGCATGGTGGCTCGCACCTGTAATTCCAGTACTTTGGGAGAACATGGCAAAACCCTGTCTCTACTAAAAATACAAAAAATCAGGCCAGGCGCGGTAGCTCACGCCTGTAATCCCAGCACTTTGGGAGGCCAAGGCAGGTGGATCATCTGAGATCAGGAGTCCCAGACCAGCCTGGCCAACATGGTGAAACCCCATCTCTACTAAAAATACAAAAATTAGCCAGGCATGGTGGCGTACACCTTTAATCCCAGCTACTAAGGAGGCTGAGGCAAGAGAATTGCTTGAACCTGGGAAGCGGTGGTTGCAGTAAGTCAAGATTGTGTGCCATTGCAATCCAGCCTGGGTGACAGCAAGACTCCGTCTCAAAAAATAAATAAATAAATAAAAAATAAAAAAATTAGCTGGGTGTGTTTGTGCTCATCTGTAGTCCCAGTTACTCAGGAGGCTGAGGTGGGAGGATCACCTGAGCCCGGGAAGTTGAGGTTGCAGTGAGCTGTGATCACACCATTGCACTACAGCCTGGGCGACAGAGCAAGAATCTGTCTTAAAAATATATATATATATTTTTAGAGATATGTGATCACAGCTCACTGTAACCTTGAACTCCTTACTTCAAGCAATCCTACCACAGCCTACAGATGTGTGCCACCACACCTGGCTAATTTTTTAAAATTTTTTGTACAGATGGGGTCATGCTATGTTGCCCAGGCTGGTCTCAAACTCCTGGCCTCAAGTGAGCCTCCTGCCTTGGCCTCCCTAAGTGCTGGGATTATAGGTGGGAGCCACTGCATTCGGTTGCATTTCTTTATTTAATTACATCTTGATCTTTTCATATCAATATACATATCCTCATTATTAACTGTTGCATAGAATAGCATAGTGTGGGTATAGTTTATTTAGCTATTCTTTTTTTCACGGAAATTATGATTGTTTCCAGTTTTTTGCTATTACCAGGAGTGTTGACAGTGAACATTCTTGTACATACCTTTTTATACATACCTATGTGTATTTGAGAATAGAGAAGTGGGATTGCTTAGCTGAAAGATATGCATTTGTTTTTTTGTTTTTTTTTTGAGATGGAGTTTCGCTGTTGTTGCCCAGGCTGGAGTGCACTGGCATGACTTGTCTCACTGAAACCTCTGCCTCCCTAGTTCAAGCAATTCTCCTGCCTCAGCCTCCCAAGTAGCTGAGATTACAGGCACCCACCACCACGCCCAGCTAATTTTTTTGTATTTTTGGTAGAAACGGGGTTTTACTATGTTGGCCAGGCTGGTCTCCAACTCCTGAACTCATGATCCACCCACCTCAGTCTCTCAAAGTGCTGGGATTACAGGCATGAGCCACCACGCCTGGCTGAGTTTTAATTTTTGATGGAGTCAAATTTATTAGTCTTTTTTTTTTTTTTTTGTCTTAATGGCTCTCTGACTTGGGTTTTCTGGTTTTTTTGTGATTTATTTCTTATTTCTTTTTTTTTTTTTTTTTTTGAGATGGAGTCTGTCTCTGTTGCCCAGGCTGGAGGGCAATGGCATGAACTCCGCTCATTGCAGCCTCTGCCTCCCGGGTTCAAGCGATTCTCCTGCCTCAGCCTCCTGAGTAGCTGGAATTACAGGTGCGCGCCACCACGCCCAGCTAATTTTTGTATTTTTAGTAGAAACAGGGTTTCACCATGTTGGTCAGGCTGGTCTTGACCTCCTGACCTTGTGATCCAACCGCCTTGGCCTCCCAAAGTGCTGGGATTACAGGCGTGAGCCACTGCAGCTGGCTGTGATTTATTTCTTTTTTGAGAATATCTTTCTGGGACTAGGCGTGGTGGCTCACACCTGTAATCCCAGCATTTTGGGAGGCCAAATGAGGAAGACCACTTGAGGCCAGGAGTTTGAGACCAAACTGGGCAACACAGGGAGACCTCATATTTGCAAAAAAATTTAAAAAATTAGCTTAGCAGGGCCGGGCGTGGTTGCTCATGCCTGTAATCCCAGCACTTTGGGAGGCCGAGGCGGGCGGATCATGAAGTCAGGAGATGGAGACCATCCTGGCTAACATGGTGAAACCCTGTCTCTACTAAAAATACAAAAAAATTAGCCGGGAATGGTGGCGGGCTCCTGTAGTCCCAGCTACTAGGGAAGCTGAGGCAGGAGAATGGCATGAACCCAGGAAGCAGAGCTTGCAGTGAGCTGAGATCCTGCCACTGCACCCCAGCCTGGGCAACAGAGTAAGACTCCGTCTCAAAAAAAAAAAAAAAAAAAAAATTAGCTTAGCAGCGCAATGGCTCACACTTGTAATCCCAGCACTTTGGGAAGCTGAGGCAGGTGGATCACCTGAGGTCGGGAGTTCGAGACCAGCCTGACCAACACGCAGAAACCCCGTCTCTACTAAAAATACAAAATTAGCCTGGCATGGTGGTGCATGCCTGTAATCACAGCTACTCGGGAGGCTGAGGCAGGAGAATTGCTTGAACCCGGGAGGCAGAGGGTGCAGCGAGCCAAGATTGCACCATTGCACTCCAGCCTGGGCAACAAGAGCGAAACTCTGTCTCAAAAAAAAAAATTAATTAATTTTAAAAATAAATAAAAAATTAGCTTAGCGTGGCACATGCCTGAGTCCTAACTATGCAGGAGGCTGAGGTGGGATGATAGCTTGAGCCAAGGAATTCAAGGCTGCAGTGAGCTGTAATCAAGCCACTGGACTCCGGCCTAGGAGACAGAACAAGACCCTGTCTCAAAAAAAAAAAAAAAATTCTTCCTTACCCAAGCTTATAAACATATTTACTTGTATTTTCTTCTACTACTTTTACTGACTTTTGTTTGTTTATTGGTTTTGTTTGTTTGTTTAAGATGGAGTCTCGCTCTATTGCCCGGTCTAGAGTGCAGTGGTGCGATCTCAGCTCACTGTAACCTCCACCTGCTGGCTTCAAGCAATTCTCCTGCCTTAGCCTCCCGAGTAGGTGGGACTATAGGCACGTGCCACCATGCCCGTCTAATTTTTTGTATTTTTAGTAGAGACAGGGTTTCACCATGCTGGCCAGGCTGGTCTCAAACTGCTGACCTTGTGATCCACCCACCTCAGCCTCCCAAAGTGCTGGGATTACAGGTGTGAGCCACCACGCCCGGCTATTTGTTTTTTAAACATATAGTTCTTTGATCTACCTGGATTTGTGTGTGAGTTTTTTTTTCCTTTCTCTAAATTTTGTGAATGGTATCCTCAAATTGAATAACTGGTGGCTCAACACTTTATTGATGAATCCATCCATTCTTCATTTATTTAAAATGTTACGTATACCAATCAGGGTTTTTAAGGACTCTTATTTGTTCTTTTCATCTATTTTTTTGTAGTTCCACAAATAGCAAATTATTTTAAATCCCCAAGCTTTATAATGTGCCTTAAACAATCTAATAGGGTAAATCCTGCCATATTATACTTTTTTGTGGGGTGGGGGGTGGGGAAGCAGTCTCACTCTGCCACCCAGGCTGGAGTGCAGTGGTGCGATCTTGGCTCACTGCAACCTCTGCCTCCCAGGTTCAAGCGATTCTCCTGCCTCAGCCTCCTGAGTAGCTGGGATTATAGGTGTGGCCACCATGTGCAGCTAATTTTTGTATTTTAGTAGAGACAGGTTTTCACCATGTTGGCCAGGCTGGTCTTGAATTCCCAACCTCAGGTGATCCGTCAGCCTCAGGCCTCCCAGAGTGCTGGGATTACAGGCGTGAGCCACCAGGCCCGGCCATATTATTCTGTTTTTGTGCACTGTGTCCTGCAGATGAATTTTAGAATTAGTGAGTCAAGTATCATGCAATCAAAGCATGTTTGGATTTTGGTTCCAATTACTTTGCATTTATAAATTAATTCAGGGAGAACAGACTTCTGTACAGTACTGCTTTATCATCCAGGAAGGTAATATGCTCACCAATGGGTTTGTTCTTTCCCACTCTTCAAGTTTTATGCTGTTATCTTTATGGAAACAGTATGAACAGCACGCTATAGGGTTCAGTTTGTCCTTAGCTGTCTTATGCTATTTGTCGTCCTTTTTCATGGGATCATTGCTGTTTTTTTTTTTCGAGACAGAGTCTTGCTCTGTTACCCAGGCTGGAGTGCAGTGGTGCGAACTAGGCTCACTGCAACTTCTGCCTCCCAGGTTCAAGCGAATCTCCTGCCTCAGCCTCCCAAGTAGCTGGGATTACAGGCATGTGCCACCATGCCCGGCTAATTTTTGTATTCTTAGTAGAGACGGGGTTTCACCATGTTGGCCAGAGTGTCTCGAACTCTTGACCTCGTGAGCCGCCTGCCTCAGCCTCCCAAAGTGCTAGGATTACAGGTGTGAGCCACCACACCTGGCCTAAGTTTTAATATATAGAAAGGCAGGCCTCACATCACTGTCCTTTTTGATGTTTATATTTTGGCAATACTTGGACATTTTCTTTTCTAATATATTTTTAAAATAATTCAAATCCCAAAGATAATCCATTGATATTCTGACTAGAATTACATTAAATTTATATATTAACCTTGTAAGAATGTGAATAAATATACATATATAAATACATATGTAAATATTTAAATTTCTATATTGGAATTTATAGATGCTATAGGTAGTATTAAATATATATATGAACTGTATGAGGATTTTTAAATCTCTATCAAGGAACATGGCACAACTCTCCATTTATTCAATTCTTGTTTTATGTTCTGCATTAATTCTTGTTTTAACTTTTAAAAACTGTTTTTAAAAGAAAAACAGGAAGCACTAAAAGTTGGTCAAAATAACAAAAAATGTTGTATTCTGTAGTATTTGTGTTTAATGGTCTAGTGTGTTAGGTGAGTATCACTAGGTGCAGAAAGCAATCATCAGATTTTTTTTTTTTTTTTTTGAGACGGAGTCTTGCTCTGTCTCCCAGGCTGGAGTGCAGTGGCGATCTCAGCTCACTGCAAGCTCGGCCTCCCGGGTTCAGGCCATTCTTCTGCCTCAGCCTCCCGAGTAGCTGGGACTGCAGGTGCCTGCAACCACCCCCGGCTAATTTTTTGTATTTTTAGTAGAGATGGGGTTTCACCGTGTTAGCCAGGACGGTCTTGATCTCCTGACCTCGTGATCTGCCTGCCTCAGCCTCCCAAAGTGCTGGGATTACAGGCGTGAGCCACCACGCCCAGCGAGATCATCAAATTTAGTGTGTGTATATCTTTTATAGTGAACTAGAATATTTTAATGCAATCTTATTTTCACGTGAATTTTTGAATTGAGATACAGTTTGAATAACATAAAATTCACCCCTTTAACATGTACAATTAGTGTTTGTTAGTATACTTTAGTATTCAGTGTTTTTGAGTTCATGACCAATATAGTGAAACCCAGTCTCTTAAAAAAAAAAAAATTAGCCAGGTGTGATGGCACACCCCTGTAGTCCTGGCTACTTGGGAGGCTGAGACAGGAGGATCACTTGAGCCTAGGAGTTCTAGGTTACAGTGAACTATGATCACACCACTGTACTCCAGCCTGGGTGACAAGGCAGGACCCTATGTTAAAAATATTTTTAATATATAAAATTGTTTTTAAAAAAGAAAGAAACCCTGTACCATTAGCAGCCACTCCCCACTCCCCACTTCCTCTGGCCTCTGGCAACTACTAATCTGCTTTCCATCTCAAAATGTGCCTATTTTAAACGTTTCACAGAAGTGGGATCCTACATAGGTGACCTTTTGTGTCTGGCTTCTCTCATTTAGCATAATGCTGTTGAAGTTCATTTGCCTTGTAGCATGCATCAAGACTTTGTTCCTTTTTTTTTTTTTTTTTTTTTTTGTGACGGAGTCTCACTCTGTCACCCAGGCTGGAGTACAATGGTGCAATATTGGTTCACTGTAACCTCCGCTTCCCAGGTTCAAGCAATTCTCCTGCCTCAGCCTCCCAAATAGCTGGGATTACAGGCATGTGCCACCACGCCCAGCTAATTTTTTTCCATTTTTAGTAGAGATGGGGTTTCACCATATTGGCCAGGCTGGTCTTGAACTCCTGACCTTGTGATCTGCCCGCGTTGGCCTCCCAAGGTGTTGGAATTATAGGCATGAGCCACCGTGCCCAGTCAGGACTTTGTTCCTTTTATGGCTGAATAATAAAATGCCACATTTTGTTTATTCACCAGTTGATAGACATTTGAGTTGTTTCTACTTTGAGGCTATTATGAATAATATTGCTATGAATACTCATTTACAAGGTTTTGTCTGAATGTTTTCCGTTCTATGGGAAATGTACCTAGGAGTGGAGCTGCTGGGTCATGTGGTAAATCCTTGTTAAAATTACTAAGGAAACATCAAACTGTTTTCTATAGCAGCTGCGTCATTTACATTCCCATCAACAATGTATGAGGGTTCCAATTTCTTTACATCCTCACCAACACTTATTTTTTATTATTTTTTCGAGACAGGGTCTGGTTCTGTCACCCAGGCTGGAGTGCAATGGCAAAATGCAACCCCTGCCTCCCAGGCTCAAGCCATCCTCTCACCTCAACCTCCCTGGGTAATTTTTGTATTTTTAGTTCACTATATTGCCTAGGCTGGTCTCGAACTCCTGAACTCAAGCCATATAATATTTTATAATTTTTTTCAGCCTTTTTCACTTTTGTGGTTATATATCCATCTGTTCCCAATAACTGCACTTTTGTTTTCTCTTTTCCTGAATTAGACTTGCATTGTATTGGCTTATTTCATTTTTCAAAGAAAACTTATTCTTTCCACTATTTTTTGGTTTCACTTATTTAATCTAATCTTATATCTCTATTAAGTCCCTCTTGCTATTGGTTTCTATTTTTTATTTTCTCAATCATGTAGTTCACTTATTTTCAATCTTTTAAAAAATTAAGCATTTAAGACTACAATTTACCTAAATACAGATCCCACATCAAGTGTTAATTTTTATTACTTTCTAGATAATTCGTAATACCAATTTTGATTTCTTCTTTGATCTAGGGGTTTTTTAGGAAGGGGCGTCTTAATTTCTGAGTAGTGTTGTTTATCCCCCTCTTTTTTTTTTTTTTTTTTTTTTTTTTTGAGAAGGAGTCTCGCTCTTTCACCCGGGCTGGAGTGCAGTGGCGCGATCTCGGCTCACTGCAGGCTCCGCCCCCCGGGGTTCACGCCATTCTCCTGCCTCAGCCTCCCGCGTAGCTGGGACTACAGGCGCCCGCCACCTCGCCTGGCTAATTTTTTGTATTTTTAATAGAGACGGGGTTTCACCGTGTTAGCCTGGATGGTCTCGATCTCCTGACCTCGTGATCCGCCCGCCTCGGCCTCCCAAAGTGCTGGGATTACAGGCGTGAGCCACCGCGCCCGGCCTATCCCCCTCTTTAGTAATTTTATTATTTACTTGCATGTTATTTAATTATGATCAAAGAATGTGGCCTGTTAAATCTCTACATTAGGGAATTTATTAGGGATTTCTCTGCTGGGTGCAGTGGCTCATGCCTGCAATCCCAACGTTTTGGGAGGCCAAAGTGGTCAACATAGCGACACCTCGTCTCATTAAAACAAACAAACAAACAAACAACAACAAAAAGAACATCCAGACATGGTGGCTCACGCCTGTAATCCCAGCACTTTTGGAGGCTGAGGCAGACGGATCACTTGAGGTCAGAAGTTTGAGACCAGCCTGGCCAACATGGTAAAATCCTGTCTCTACTGAAAATACAAAAATTAGCTGGGCATGGTGGCGCACATCTGTAATCCCAGCTACTGGGGAGGCTGAGGCAGGAGAATCGCTTGAACCCGGGAGGCGGACAGTGAGTCAAGATCACACCACTGCACTCCAGCCTGTGCGACAGAGTGAGACTCCGTTTCAAACAAACAAACAAAACCCACAAAAAACCAGGGGTGGTGGCACATGCCTGTAGTCCCAGCTACTTGGGAGGCTGAAGCAGAGGGTTCCTCGAGCCCAGGAAATTTGAGGCTGCAGTGAGCTGTGATCACACCACTGCATTCCAAGCCTGGGTGACAGAACAAGACCTGGTCTCAAATAAATAAATAAATAAATGGATTTATCAGTGGCCAATAAACAGTCAACTTTTGTAAACATTCTATCACATAAGTGAATGTTTGCTTTATTCCAATGTTTGATGTTACTATTTTTGGCAACTCGATTTTTCAAAATTCTGGAAGAATACTGAGGCCTCCTACTATTATCGTGGCGTCTTGTTTGTTTTTGTCTTTTAATAAAGGTCTTGTATGTCTGGGAGGTTTTGTTTTATGTATCTGGCTACTGTGATGTTGGGTGCCTATCATCTCATGGAGTGAACCTGTTAACATACCCATCTTTGTCCAGTTAATGCTTCTTGGTGTCATATTGGGTTTGGCCTGGATTTCTGGTGTTGCTCTTCCTTCTTTTTGTTCTCCTGCTATATGGTATATGGTTCATCCTTTTATTTTTAGCCTTTGTTACTTTTAGATGTAGCTAGATTTTGTTTTCTAACACATTGATTTGACAGTCTGTTTTGGTCTGGAAATTCAGCCTGTTCATATTTTTTGAAGTAGCTCTGATTTCGTTCTTTTTGTATTACTTCTATTATATGTATTACATTTTATACTATTTTCCTTTTTTCTTACTTTTGCAGTCTTTTAAGTTTCTCTTTGTTTCCTGCTTTCCTCTTTGCTAATTGAGATCCCATGCTTTTCAGTTTCAGCCCTGGAACTGTATACCTTTCAGTTCCTCACAATCCAGACTGCAGCCCATCAGTTGTCTATTTGTCACCCTGCACCATACGGCTTTACCCCCAGCCCAGCCTCCCCTTGGCCGCAGAAGACACTTTTTTTTTTTTTTTTTTCTTGATGAAGTCTTGCTCTGTTGCCAGGCCGGAGTGCAGTGGCGCAATCTCGGCTCACTGCAACCTCCGTCTCCTGGGTTCAAGCGATTCTCATGCTTCAGCCTCCCAAGTAGCTGGGACTACAGGCACGCACCACCATGCCCAGCTAATTTTTTGTATTTTTAGTAGAGACAGGGTTTCACCATGTTGGCCAGGATAGTCTTGATCTCTTCACTTCATGATCCACCCGCCTCAGCCTCCCAAAGTGCTGGGATTACAGGCATAAGCCACCACGCCCGGCCTGGTTTTTTTTTTTTTTTGAAACAGAGTCTCACTCTGTAGCCCAGACTGGAGTGCAATGGCACAATCTCGGCTCACTGCAACTTCTGCCTCCTGGGTTCAAGTGATTCTCCTGCCTCAGCCTCCCAAGTAGCTGGGATTTCAGGCATGCGCCACCACGCCCAGCTAATTTTTGTATTTTTAGTAGAGACAGGGTTTTGCCATGTTGGCCAGGATGGCCTCGAACTCCTGACTTCAAGTGATCTGCCTGCCTCGGCCTCCCAAAGTGCTAGGATTACAGGTGTGAGCCACGGTGGCTGGCCCCAAGAGGGTACCTTTTGAATACTTTAATCTCCCCCTTCTCACTGGGAATTTAGGAATTTCACAGCATATTTGTGCATCTGTTTTAAAAATCAAAGCTGCCTAGGATTTGGCGGGCTCTTTCGTGTACTCAGTCTCCTTCAGATTATGGAAGTTCTCCTTTATTACCCTCCTGCTTTTGCTCCTTCTGGAACTTCCATTATTCACACTGGCTCTCCTTAATGTGTTTTCAAATCTCTTTCCCACCCTTATTTCCATTTCTTGGCTTTTTAACCTCTTTGTTCTGCAATATATCTTCTACTTGATATTCCACATTACTAATTTGGTCACCACAGAGAAGTGTGCTTTTTTGTCTGGATCAGTGCCCGGGCTTTCACTACTGTTTCTGATAAAGTCTCTTCCATTTAATTGCTACTTCAGTGAGATCTGCCCTATTCCCCTCCCTCTGAGCCTCCTCAGGTGAGGGTTCCCCTTTTGTATTGTGTCTGGTTGCTCTTGATTTTTGTGTTTTCTTAATGAGTCAGGGCTGCTGAGCAGTGGCCAAGCGGGGAGTGGCTGAAGATGGCAGTTTCTGCTCTCTGGACCAAGGTGAGAACTGGCAAACCATCAGCCCTTGCCGAGGATGGGGTGAGTAGGGGATTGTTTGCAGGTCTCTCTGACAAGGGGTGACCCTCTCCTGACTTCAGCACACCCACCCCGGCCTGGTGGCTCTCCAGGTCTCTGAGCAAGTGGATGCTGCCCCTCCCAGAGGATTCTTAGTTCACTGAGATCCTTTCTATTTGGGCAGCTGGAGGAGAGGATTCTCTCTCTTCTCTTTCTTTTTTCTTTTTTTTTTTGGTGTTCCTTCAAGGAACCATGAAATTCTGATTTTTGCTCCAGGCTTTGGGGCTACTGCTGCCTAGTTTTGCAGGTTGTTAACCAAACAAGAGCATCTGGCTAAGTGGATGCTTAAGTCTCTGCTCCTTCTACAAAGCTGTTTGTGGCTGTCCCTGGGGAGGGAATGTGTTTGCAGGCAGGAAAGACTACTTGTTGATAATTTGCACAAGGACAATCTTTTCTTGCCAGGACAAGTGTCCCCAGTGCTGCATTGAATCTGGAGGGTACTTTTCTCACAAAGGCACTGCTAGTGGCTGCCCTAACTGGCTTCCAGGGGCTTCCTTCCCTCCTGTGCTGCAGTCCCTTGGCTCTCTGCTGGTACCAAGGAGAGCCTAGTTCTGGTCTGTCCTCTTTCCAGAACCCAGAGTAGAACCTGCAGTCTCAGATGCAGCAACCCTCTTTTTTTAATTTTTAAAATCTTATTTATTTTTATTTTATTTTATTTATTTATTTTTGAGACGGAGTATCCCTTTATCGCCGAGGCTGGAGTGCAGTGGTGTGATCTCGACTCACTGCAACCTCCACCTCCCAGGTTCAAGCAATTGTGCCTCAGCCTCCCAGGTAGCTGGGATTATAGGCGTGAGCCACTGTGCTGGCCGACTTCTACTTAATTATTTCAAAAAAGTTGGAATGTACAATAAAACAAAAGAGGCAGAAAATAAGTTTTAAGTCTCACCATCCAGAAGCAAATATTGATAATTTTGTTCATCTTTCTAACCTCTAAGATTTATATATATATATATATTTATTTTATTTTTATTTATTTTTTTTTTTGAGACAGGATCTCATTCTGTGGCCTAGGCTGGAGTGCAGTGGTATGATCATGGCTCACTGCAGCCTCGACCTCCTGGGCACAAGTGATCTTCTCACTTCAGCCTCCCGAGTAGCTGGGACTATACATACACACTACCAAGCCTGGGTAATATTAAAATTTTTTGAAAAGATGGGGTCTTACTATGTTGCCCCGGCTGGTTTCAAACTCCTGAGCTCAAGTAATCCTCCTGCATCAAGCCTCCCAAAGTGCTGGGATTACAGGTGTGAGCCACTGCACCTGGCCTATACACACTTTTTTTTTTTTTTTTTTTTTTTAGATGGAGTCTCGCTCTGTTGTCAGGCTGGAGTGCAGTGGCACGATCTCGGCTCACTGCAATCTCCGCCTCCCAGGTTCAAGCAATTCGCCTGCCTCAGCCGCCTGAGTAGCTGGGACTACAGGTGCCCGCCACCACGCCCGGCTAATTTTTGTATTTTTAGTAGAGATGAGGTTTCACCATGTTGGCCAGGATGGTCTCCATCTCTTGACCTTGTGATCTGCCCGCCTCAGCCTCCCAAAGTGCTGGGATTACAGGTGTGAGCCACGGCAGCCGGGCCTATAAACACACTTTTTAAAAAACTTCATATGAAGGCTGGGCAAGGTGGCTCACGCCTGTAATCCCAGCACTTTGGGAGGCCGAGGTGGGTGGATCACAAGGTCAAGAGATCGAGACCATCCTGGCCAACATGGTGAAACCCCGTCTCTACTAAAAATACAAAAATTAGCTGGGCGTGGTGGCGCATGCCTATAATCCCAGCTATTCCGGAGGCTGAGGCAGAAGAATCGCTTGAATCCGGGAGGCCAAGGTTGCAGTGAGCCGAGATCGTGCCACTGCACTCCAGCTGGGTGACACAGTGAGACTCCGTCTCAAAACAAACAAACAAACAAAAAAACTTCACATGATATCAAAATTCTCACGATATCATGATATCCAAATGATATCCAAAAAAACTTCTCATGATATCCAAATGATCCATAAACAACAACAAAGTCCTTTACAATTATAAATGTTCATTGTTGAAAGATTACCTTGCCAGCTAGTATTTATCTTTTGGATATATATCTTTTGATATATATGTATTTATTTATTTATATACTTGTGTATATATTTATTCAACAAAAATGGGATTGTGCTATTCCTAACCCGCTGTTAAAAATTTAATACAGTGTGAACGTTCTTCCTTGTTACAAAACACAATTGCATCACTGGATTTTTCCAGTTTTGCTATTATAAATAATACAATGATGATCTTTGTATATATAATTGTTGTTGTTTTTTTGGAGACAGAGTTTTGTTCTGTCACCCAGGCTGGAGTGCAGTGGCGCGATCTTGGCTCACTGCAGCCTCCGCCTTCTGGGTTCAAGCAATTCTTGTGCCTCAGCCTTCCCAGTAGCTGGGACCACAGGCCTGTGGCACCATGCCTGGCTAATTTTTTGTATTTTTAGTAGACATGGGGTTTTGCCACATTGGCCAGGCTTGTCTCGAACTCCTGGCCTCAAGTGATCCACCCTCCTTGACCTCCCAAAGTGCTGGGATTACAGGTGTGAGCCACTGCGCCCAGCCAGTGTGTATATAATTTTGATTTTCTAAGTATTCCTTAGGTCATAGAATATGCATATTTTAAAAGCTTTTAGCAGAGTTGCTGTTCAGAAAGGCTGGGTCAGTGTCTGTCTTCCTAGTAACAGGGCAGAGGTCACTCTGTCCTACCACACTCTCCTACTGCACTCTAGCCAGTGTTAGTAATGTGCTTCTGGTCACATTTTCACATGAGGGCTATTAGGAGCTATTGACAAAGTTTAAGTAGACAAATCACATAACCAGATTTGCATTTTTGATTCCAGCTTCAGAGCCTAATAGCTCTATTAGTCTTATGTGGTCCCTAGGAGGCATTCAAGATAATGGTGACAGTAAGCAAAGGAGGGCAAGTTGAGGTGGAGTGTCTAAACAAGTAGGTCTCTAACCTGCAGCTATGGAGAAGCAATTCAGTGTTTCCTGTGGCAGGTGAGGGCATACTTACCCAGTAGAGCACACGAGACTCTTTGATATGCACCTTCATGTATTATCTTGTTCAGTTCTCTGAGGTTGGGATCGTTATTATTTCCCATTTTGCAGATGAGAGAATTGAGGCAGAGAAAGGTTCAGCACCTTGCCTTTGGTTACACAGCTGGTCATTCTGGCTTCAATCGCAGGGCTATCAGCCTGTGCTCTTCACCACTTAGCTTCCCTGACTCAGGCCACTTCCCTGGAGTGTTAGCTGGATTCTGAGAGTAGTTTCCAAGCCAGAGCTTTCAGAGAGCTTTTGTTTGTAGGACAATTTTAAGACATCAGGTTCTTGAATGTTTTGTGTTTTTTTAAATCTCAGATTTATCTTCCTATTTCCTACTTCTCCAAAAAGACTGAGAGCTGACATATTTGATCGTAAGCTCTTTGAGGAAGAGCCCTTGTAATCGTCTCTGTATAAAACAGTGCCCACCCCAGTGACCTGTACTTGGATGCTTCAATCAACAGCTGTCCTGTTACATAGAGCAAGTTTTTCCTAGACCCGCATTCTGATAAAAGAAAAATCAAAGGAATTATGATTGAACCAATTCAACACACACTGTTGCATTTTGTGTATGTGTTTTTGGTGAACCTGCTTTGGAAACAATGTGAAAGTCACATCTGTGGAGTGTTTTTAGAGCACTTTTACATTCATTTATGATAATAGGGACCTGCCCAGGCACTGGGCTAAGTGTTCCACATATACTGTGTCATTATGTAAATTGTTTTTCACAAGAACTTGAGAAGCTAGCAGGGTAGCTATTATTATCCTTAGGGTGGTTTGTTTTTGGTTCTTTGGGTTTTTTCCCAGGGGAAGAAGCTGGAGTTTGGACAGCCCCTGGCCTACATGGGCTCCCTTTTGCAGAGGCTGCTCCAGCAGGGATCTCCTTGAGCTCAGGCAAATAAGCCAGTGCCAGGCCAGGTCCCCTGCACTCCTTTGTCTATTTTCCCCTTTGTTCCTTGGATCTGAAAACCCTTCAAGGCTTCAGAGGAAGCTCAGTGAGTTGATTCTCATGTACCGGGAGAAGATAATGTAGAGGCGGCGGAACCAGAGGAGCTGGCTGCGGTGGCAGGACATGGCTTTCTAGAAGAATCAAAGAGAACCAGTTGTGAAACACTTGCACTGGAGCTGTTTCATTACTTTCAGATCTGGCCTCCGCACCTTAAATCCTTCCTCGCACTAATATGCTTCATGCTATAGCCTTATCTGTCTTCTTCCTGTAACCCACGAACCTCTCTGGATTGGCCTCCTATCATGGCCCCTGCTTTCCCATCTCCTACTTCCTGTGATTATAACACACAATGCTCACCGTAGCTACAGCATTCACCATGGGACACCAGAAAACTGGCAGAACAGTCCACATGCATCATCTCAATGTTAACAACCCTGTGAATCAAGTACTGTTATTACTGTTTTTTTAAAAATAAATAGATGAGGAAACTCGTCAGTCTCAAACAGCTAGTAGGTAGTAGAGCTGGCTAAGATTTTAACCCAGAGCCATCTGATTGATTCTAGAGTCCACATTCTTTTTCTTTTTTTTTGAGCCTGTCGCCCAGGCTGGAGTACAGTGGCGTGATCTTGGCTTACTGCAAGCTCTGCCTCCCGGGTTCACGCCATTCTCCTGCCTCAGCCTCCCGAGTAGCTGGGACTACAGGCGCCTGCCACCACGCCTGGCTAATTGTTTGTATATTTAGTAGAGGCAGGGTTTCACCCTGTTAGCCAGGATGGTCTTGATCTCCTGACCTTGTGATCCGCCCGCCAAGGCCTCCCAAAGTGCTGGGATTACAGGCGTGAGCCACCGTGCCCGGCTGGTTAGAGTCCACATTCTTAATCACGTTGCTACTACCTCAAATATACAACACAAAAAGGGATGTTTCACGGGAAGGAAGCTAGTACACTATGCCCAAATTCCTCTGAGTTAGGTCGTTTGGGGAGGTCCAATCACTATCAGAAGAAGAAAAAAAGGAATGGCACACAAGTGTGAGTTGTCGTTCCCACCTTCTAGGGGAAATGTACATTATCTTGTTATTCAGACCTAATATAGTTCGGTTTTTAAACAGAATAGATTACAGCAACTGACTTCACTAGATATACATAAAAGGATGTGCCTGTTTATCTCTAAGTACTATAATTAACTTGCCTCTCTAAGCTAATATCTTCACAAACTTTTATGTAAATAACCCCTTTTACATTCATTGTCAGACCCTACATGACTTGCCAGGTGCGGAGGCTCACGCCTGTAATCCCAGCACTTTGGGAGGCTGAGGTGGGTGGATCACCTGAAGTCGGGAGTTCGAGACCAGCCTGACCAACATGGAGAAGCCCTGTCTGTACGGAAAATACAAAATTAGTCAGGCATGGGGGCTCATGCCTGTAATCCCAGCTACTCAGGAGCCTGAGGCAGGAGAATCGCTTGAACCCGGGAGGCAGAGGTTGCAGTGAGCTGAGATCGCACCATTGCACTCCAGCCTGGGCAACAAGAGTGAAACTCCATCTCAAAAAAAAAAGAAAAGAAAAGAAAAGAAAAGAAAAAGACCCTACATGACTTTAAAGATGTAAACACACCTATGATAACCAATCTTTAACTGGTAAAGAGAATTGAGGCAGAACAATCACCATAGAATATTATTGGGAAAATATTACACAGCATTGTTTCAACAGGAAATCCAACTATGATTTTTTTTTTTTTTTTTTTTCTGAGATAGAGTCTCTGTCACCCAGGCTGGGGTGCAGTGGCGTGATCTCAGCTCACTGCAACCTCTGCCTCCCGGGTTCAAACAATTCTCCTGCCTCAGCCTCCTGAGTAGTTGGGATTACAGGCACCCACCGCCATACTCAGCTAATTTTTGTATTTTTATTAGAGACAGGGTTTCATCATGTTGGCCAGGCTGGTCTCGAACTTCTGACCTCAAGTGATCCACCTACCTCAGCCTCCTAAAGTGCTGGAATTACAGGTGTGAGCCACCGCACCTGGCCCAACTACAACTTTTTTTTTTCTTTTTTGAGATGGAGTCTCACTCTGTCACCCAGGCTAGAGTGCAATGGTGCAATCTTGGCTCAGCGCAACCTCTGCCTCCTGGGTTCAAGCAATTCTCCTGCCTTAGCCTCCGAGTAGCTGGGATTACAGGTGCCTGCCACCATGCCTGGCTAATTTTTGTATTTTTAGTAGAGACATGGTTTCACTATGTTGTTCAGGCTGGTCTCGAACTCCTGACCTCAAGTGATCCACCTGCCTCGGCCTCCCAAAGTGCTGGGATTACAGGAGTGAGCCACTTCGCCCAGCCCAATTACAATTTTTTCTTTTTCTTTTTCTTTCTTTCTTTCTTTTTTTTTTTTTTTGTTGAAATGGAGTCTTGCTGTGTCGCCAGGCTGGAGTGCAGTGGCCCCACCTCGGCTCACCACAACCTCTTGAACTCCTGGGTTCAAGCTATTTTCCTGCCTCAGCCTCCTGAGTAGCTGGGATTATAGGCACATGCCACCATGCCCGGCTAATTTTTGTATTTTTAGTAGAGATGGGTTTCACCATGTTGGCCAGGATGGTCTCAATCTCCTGACCATGTGATCCACCCACCTTGGCCTCCCAAAGAGCTGGGATTACAGGCGTGAGCCACTGTGCCCAGCCTCCAACTATAATTTTTGAAGGAAATTTACCATCAAACAAAATGGATGTGTAAACTCACAGAATAGAATGAAAATTTTGAAGACTGCAATCAAGAAAAAAATATTTAGGAAAACATTGAGAAAGAACATTGTAGTCCAATCACACTTGATTTGTCTGCTTGTAATAGTTACCAAGTTACAAGGATTTCCCATATCATGCTGCCTACGTGGCCCATGTACTGAGATGCCCTAATCTTTCAATGACTTTCAGCATTCATTAGGATGGATACTTATAGAAATTATTTATGTTGTGTGTCCAAAAGTTTATTTAGATGTGTCCAAAATTATATGTGCAATTTTGTATTTCTGCTTTTTCCCCTCTTTTGGAGCATTTTCACTATATATCCTTCAAAACTGTGATTTTACTCATTATATAGTACTGTCTCATTCACCTGGTGAATATTAGTTGCTATTTTGGTTATTATAAATTATTCTAATGAACATCCTTGGGCATAAATTTCTGGACACATCTTTGTTCATTTCCTGAACATAAAATTATAAAAATATACAGAATGAGTAGGATTGAAAAAAATTATGGAAATAAAAATTATTGGGTTAGAGTACATATACATTTATTATTTTTTTATATATATATATACACACACACACATATATATATATATATATATTTTTTTTTTTTTTTTTTTTTTTTTTTTTCTAGAGACAGGGTCTCACTCTGTTGCCCAGGATGGAGTGCAGTGGCATGATCATGGCTCACTGCAGTCTCCAATTCCTGGGCTCAAATGATACTCCTACCTCAGCCTCTCGAGTAGCTGGGACTACAGATAGGCATTGCCACACCTGGCTAATTTTTTTTTTTTTTTTTTTTTTTTTGAGATGGAGTTTCGCTCTTTTTGCCCAGGCTGGAGTGCAATGGCATGCTCTCGGCTCACTGCAACCTCTGCCTCACCTCTGCCTCACCTCTGCCTCACCTCTGCCTCCCGGATTCAAGCAATTCTCCTACCTCATCCTCCTGAGTAGCTGGGAGTACAGGCACCTGCCACCACTCCGTCTAATTTTTTGTATTTTAGTAGAGACGGGGTTTCACCATGTTGGCCAGGATGGTCTGAATCTCTTGACCTTGTGATCCTCCCACCTCAGGCTCCCAAAGTGCTGGGATTACAGGCGTGAGCCACTGCACCTGGCCTTTTACACCTGGCTAATTTTTTAAAAAATTTTTTGTAGAGACAGGGTCTTGATATGTTGCCCAGGCTGGTCTTGAACTCCTGGCCTCAAGCGATCCTCCTCCCTTGGCCTTCCAAAGTGCTGGAATTAGAGGCATAATAAGCCAACATACCCAGACTAATTTTTTCTTTTTTAATTTTTTTTGAGACAAAGTTTCACTCTTGTCACCCAGGCTGGAGTGCAATGGCGCAATCTTGGCTCACTGCAACCTCCGCCTCCCAGGTTCAAGTGATTCTCCTGCCTCAGCCTCCAAGGTAGCTAGGGTTACAGGGATGCACCACGATGCCCAGCTAGTTTTTGTATTTTTAGTAGAGACAGGGTTTGGCAATGTTGGTCAGGTTGATCTCAAACTCCTGACCTCAGGCGATACACCCGTCTCGGCCTCCCAAAGTGCTGGGATTACAAGCGTGAGCCACCGTGCCCAGCCTTTCTTTTTAATTTTTAAACATCTTAATAATTGTATAATTATTACCTGTAATTATACAATAATAATTACTTGTATAATTCAATATATTTGGCCAGGTGCAGTGGCTACTCGGGATACTGAGGTCAGAGGATTTCTTGAGCTCAGGAGTTCAAGGCTGCTGTGGGTTATGACCACATCACTGCACGCCAGCCTGGGTGACAGACAGAATGAGAGCCTACCTCTAAAAAAATTTTTAAATTATATTTAAAAAAATGTAGGAGGTCACCACAAACAGCAGGGAGAGAAACAAGGGAGAGAGACTGTGGAAAACTTGACTAACAGAAGGCAGGAAAAGAATTGGGGGTGGGGGGAGTGTTAAACAGAAAACACAAAATTAGATAGTAGAAATGTCTAAATATAGCAGTAATTACAAATAAAAATGGACCAAATGTATCTGCTGTATTTCATAGCAGGACTTAAAAAAAATCCAACTACATGCCACTTACAGAAAATACAACTAAAAATCACAAGAAAAGGATGAAAATAAAAGGATGAAAGAGAAAGACAAACCATACAGATACTAACCTAAAGAAAGCCAGGCACGGTGGATGACACCTGTAATCCCAGCACTTTGGGAGGCTGAGGTGGGCAGATCACCTGAGGTCAGGAGTTCAAGACCAGCTTGGCCAACACGGCAAAACCCCGTCTCTACTAAAAATACAAAAATTAGCTGGGTGTGGTGGTGCACACCCATAATCCCAGCTACTCGGCAGGCTGAGGCAGGAGAATCTCTTGAACCCAGGAGGCGGAGGTTGCAGTGAGCCGAGATCGCACCGCTGTACTCCAGACTGGTGACAGAACGAGACTCCATCTCAAAATAAAATTAAAATTAAAAAAAAAAAAGAAAGAAAAGAAAGCTAGTATATGGGCCAGGAACAGTGGCTCACGCCTGTAATCCCAGCACTTTGGGAGGCTGAGGCGGGTGGATCACGAGGTCAGGAGATTGAGACCATCCTGGCCAACATGGTGAAACCCCGTATCTACTAAAAATACAATTAAGGCTGGGCACAGTGGCTCATGCCTGTAATCATAGCACTTTGGGAGGCCAAGGCAGGTGAATCACCTGAGGTGGGGAGTTCGAGACCATCCTGACCAACATGGAGAAACTCTGTCTCTACTGAAAATACAAAATTATCTGGGCATGGTGGTGCATGCCTGTAATCCCAGCTACTCGGGAAGCTGAGGCAGGAGAATTGCTTGAACCTAGGAGGCGGAGATTGCAATTAGCAGAGATTGCAGTGAGCTGAGATCGCCACTGCACTCCAGCCTGGTGACAGAGCGAGACTCCGTCTCAAAAAAATAAATAAATAAAAATAAAATAGAAGATAAAGGGAAAACCATTACAAAAGAAGGACATTGTAAGATAATAAGAGGAACTGGCTAGGCGCAGTGGCTCATGCCTATAACCGTGGATCACTTGAGGTCAGGAGTTTGAGACCAGCCTGACCAACATGGTGAAACCCCATCTCTACTAAAAAAAAAAAAAATCCAAAATTAGCTGGGCATGGTGGTGCACGCCTGTAACCCCAGCTACTCCGGAGGCTGAGGCAGGGGAATCGCTTGAACCCAGGAGGCAGAGGTTGCAGTGAGCCAAGATCGCATCATCGCACTCCAGCCTGGGCAACAAGAGAAAACTCTGTCTCAAAATAAATAAATAAATAAGAGAAATAATCTGCTAACAAGATATAACAGCTTTGGGCAGGGCACGGTGGCTCATGTTTGTAATCCCATCACTTTGGGAGGCTGAGTTGTGCGGATCACCAGGTCAGGAGTTCAAGACTAGCCTGGCCAACATAGTGAAACCCCATCTCTACTGAAAATACAAAAAAAACTAGCCAGGCTTGGTGGTGCCGGCCTGTCTGTAATCTCAGCTACTCAGGAGGCTGAGGCAGGAGAATCACTTGAACCCAGGAGGCAGAGGTTTCAGTGAGCTGAGATCTTACCACTACACTCCAGCCTGAGCGACAGAGTAAGGCTCTGCCTCAAAAAAAAAAAAAAAAAATCAGTGTTATGAAAACCATTCACTGACCACAAAGCAATTAAATTATAAATTAACAATAAAAAGACCACATACACGGCAGGGCGCAGTGGCCCACGCCCGTAATCCCACCACTTTGGGAGGCCGAGGTGGGAGGATCACCTGAGGTCAGGAGTTCGAGACCAGCCTGACTAACATGGCGAAACCCCGTCTCTACTAAAAAATACAAAATTAGCCAGGCGTGGTGGCACCTGCCTGTAATCCCAGCTAACTGGGAGGCTGAGGCAGCAGAATTGCTTGAACCTGGGAGGTGGAGGTTGCAGTGAGCCAAGATTGCACCATTGCACTCCAGCATGGGCACCAAGAGTAAAACTCCGTCTCAAACAAACAAACAAAAAGACCACATATACACACACAGCCATGCCATTCTCATTTGTGGTAGTTCTATAAAGTCACTGAAAACACTGAATTAGTGAATACTGAACCATTGTTTCTAGTGGAAATACAAGGTTGGGTTCCTCCAAGCCTTTGGCCACAATATTTTCATCAATCAGTCAATATATTACCTTGTTTTATGTATATTTCTGTTTAAAAACTCCATATGAAATGTATGTTGTTGATTCATTAGCACTGAACTCATGGCCAATGGCACTGTAACTCATGCTTGTGATGAAACCCACATAAGGCACATTACAGACTCTTGTGCTTAGGAATGCAAGACAGCACTTCAGCATCATCCTTAGAGGCTATTTTAAACAGCAAAATCAACAAAAACCACAAAAATGAGAAAAATGGGGCATTAAATATACACAAAAAGGTATTTTTTTACAGTAGGAGAGCTGAAACAGCTGGGAACATGCATATGTGCATCTGGTGACTCACGTTTCACCCCTCTGCGAGTGTCCACGAATGACCACAAAAGCACTTTGAGCACTGACTTTGGAGTCACAAATGCATTTTAGTGAGTAGGTGCATTAATAAATATAGAACTACAAATAATGAAGATGGACACACATGTTTGTAACTGTAAACTATACCCTCAAAGAATAAAGGGGAACTCACAATGGAGACTATAAATTACTTATAATTAAATGACAATAGGAGAACTACATATCAAAACTTATGTGTAGCTAAAGAAACACTTCAAGGAAAATTAATAGTATTAAAGTATATTTTTTTAAAGATTGAAAATGAAAACAAAGCTAACCTTTCAAGTTAAAGAGATTTAAAGAAGAACAGGCTGGGTGCAGTGGCTCACGCCTGTAATCCCAGCACTTTGGGAGGCTAAGCCGGGTGGATCACTTGAGGCCAGAAGTTCAAGACCAGCCTGGCCAAACATGGTGAAACCCAGTCTCTACTAAAAATACAAAAATTAGCCAGGCGCAGTGGCAGGCCCCTGTAGTCCCAGCTACTCAGGAGACTGAGACAGGAGAATTGCTTCAACCCAGGAGGTGGAGGTTGTGGTGAGCCGAGATCGCTCCACTGCACTCCAGCCTGGGCGACAGAGCAAGACTCTGTCTCAAAAAATAAAAATAAAAAATAAATAAATAGGCTGGGTGCGATGGCTCACACCTGTAATCCCAGCACTTTGGGAGGCTGAGGTGGGCAATCACCTGAGGTCGGGAGTTTAAGACCAGCCTGACCAACATGGAGAAACCCCATCTGTATTAAAAATACAAAATTAGCCAGGCGTGGTGGCGTGTGCCTGTGATCCCAGCTACTTGGGAGGCTGAGGCAGGAGAATCGCTTAAACCCGAGAGGTGAAGGTTGAGGTCAGCCGAGATTGCACAATTGTACTCCAGCCTGGGCAATAAGAGCGAAACTCCGTCTCAAAAAAATATATAAAATAACAGTAAAAAGAAAGAAAGAACAGAACAGAAAAGAAAGAAAGAAAGGAAGGAAGGAAGGAAGGAAGGAAGGAAGGAAGGAAGGAAGGAAGGAAGGAAGGAAGGAAGGAAGGTGGAGGGAGGGAGGGAGGAAGGAAGGAAGGAAGGAAAAGAATAAAACCATAAATGAAGTAGGACAGAAATAATAAAGTACAGAAACTAATGCACTATTGAAGAAACAAGATAATTAATATGTGCTCAACATTGCATTCTCAGTACCTAGCAAAGTGCCTCTTACTAGGTACAAAGGTTTACTGTAGAAAATTTAGAAAATATGGGCCGGGCATGGTGGCTCACGCCTGTAATCCCAGCACTATGGAAGGCCAAGGTGGGTGGATCACCTGAGGTCAGAAATTCAAGACCAGCCTGACCAACATGGCAAAACCCTGTGTCTACTAAAAATACAAAATTAGCTGGGCATGGTGGCACATGCCTGTAATCCCAGCTACTCGGGAGTGTGATGCAGAAAAATCACTTGAACCCAGGAGGTGGAGGGTGCAGTGATCCGAGATTGCACCATTGCACTCCAGCCTGGGCAACAAGAGCGAAACTACATCTAAAAAAAAAAAAAAAAGAAAAAAAGGCCTGGCCCAGCGGTTCACGCCTGTAATCCCAGCACTTTGGGAAGCAGAGGAGAGCGGATCATCTGAGGTCAGGAGTTCAAGACCAACCTGGCCAACATGGTGAAACCCTGCCTCTACTAAAAATACAAAAATTAGCTAGGCGTGGTGGCATATGCCTGTACTCCCAATTACTCGAGAGGCTGAGGCTGGAGAATTGCTTGCACCTGGGAGGCAGAGGTTGTTGTGAGCTGAGATCGTGCCATTGCACCCCAGCCTGGGCGACAGAGCAAGACTCTGTCTCAAAAAAAAAAAAAAAAAAAAAAAAAAAAGGCTGGGCACAGTGGCTCATGCCTGTAATCCCAGCACTTTGGGAGGCCAAGGTGGGTAGATCACCTGCAGTCAGGAGTTCGAGACCAGCCTGACCAATATGGTGAAATCCCGTCTCTATTAAAAATATAAAAATTAGCTGGGCGTGGTGGCATGAACCTGTAGTCTCAGTTACTGGAGAGGCTGAGACAGAAGAATTGCTTGAACCTGGGAGGTGGAGGTTGCAATGAGCCAAGATTGTGCCACTGCACTCCAGCCTCGGCGACAGAGGAAGACTTCATCTCAAAGAAAATTTAGAAAATAAAGCTAAACAAAAAAACCCCAAAACCAAAATCATTATCCTGAGTTTCTATTCTCTTAGATTTTCCTTCCTTCCTCCCTTCCTTCCTTCCTTCCTTCTTTTCTCTCTCTCTCTCCCTCCCTCCCTTGTTTCCTTCCTTCCTTCCCTCCTTCCCTCCCTTCCTTCTTTCCTTCCCTCCCTCCCTTCCTTCCTCTCTCCTTTTCTCTCCCTCCCCTCTTTCTTCCTTCTTTCCTCTCTCTCTTCCTTCCCTTTCCTTCCCTTCCTTCCTCTCTCCTTTTCTCTCCCTCCCCTCTTTCTTCCTTCTTTCCTCTCTCTCTTCCTTCCCTTTCCTTCCCTTCCTTCCTCTCTCCTTTTCTCTCCCTCCCCTCTTTCTTCCTTCTTTCCTCTCTCTCTTCCTTCCCTTTCCTTCCCTTCCTTCCTTCCTTTCCCCTTCCTCCCTCCCCCCCCCCCCCCCCCCCCCCTCCCCTCCCTCCCTCCCTTCCTTTCCTCCTTCCTTCCTTCCTTCCTTCCTTTTCTTTCTCTCACTCTCTCCTTCTCTCTCTCTCTTTCTCCCTTCCTTCCTCTCTCTCCCTTCCCTTTCCCCTTCCCCTTCCCTTCTTCCTAATAAAGCTGTGTTGCCCAGGGCAGACACAAACTCCTAGGCTCAAGCCATCCTCCCACCCCAACCTCCCAAGCAGCTGAGACTACAGGCACGAGCCACAATCCCTGAATTGGTTCTTTCACTCGTTGTGCTACCCGTCTCTCTGTGGGGGGCTTAAGTCTACAGGGGGATGCACCTGGAGACAAACTGAGGAATAATTCTCCTCAGCCCACTCTCTCCCTAACTCTGATGGCACTCAGTCACCTGTTTCATGGACAGCTAAGAGTTTTCCCTAGGATGACCTGAGCTGGCCTAGCCCTTCCTCACCCTGCATGTAGGCTTCCTGCAGTCTGCCCCTGGGCTCTTTTTTTTTTTTTTTTGGAGACGGAGTCTCGCTCTGTCACCTAGGCTGGAGTGCAGTGGCACGATCTTGGCTCAATGCAACCTCCGCCTCCCGGGTTCAAGCCATTCTCCTGCCTCAGCCTCCTGAGTAGCTGGGACTACAGGTGCCCGCCACCACGCCCGGCTACTTTTTTGTATTTTAGTAGAGACGGGGTTTCGCCGTGTTGCCCTGGCTGGTCTCAAACTCCTGAGCTCAGACAATTCCGCCTGTCTCAGCCTCCCAAAGTGCTAGGATTACAGGCGTGAGCCACCGCATCTGGCCTCCCCTAGGCTCTTCACAGAGGCTCCCGGCAGGTCTGAATTCTTCTTAAACTCAAGCTGGGAGCATCGCTCCATGTATAACAGTGATAAAGTGGCAAATCAAAATGTCTAACAGTAAGGGATTCGTGATATATCTTATGGTACATACATATAGTGGCGTAATTGGCAGCCACTGGTATTTGAATACTAAATGAAATAGGAGAAAATGTTCATAATAAATAGTTTTGATTTTTTTTTTTTTGGCTAGGGTCTGGCTCTGCTGCTCAGGCTGGAGTACAGTGGTACGATCAGGGTTCGTTGCAACCTTGACCTCCTGGGCTCAAGTGATCCTTCTGCCTCAGCTTCCTGAGTAGCTGGGACAACCGGCATGTGCCACCATGCCTGGCTAATTTTTCTGTAGAGATGGGATTTTGCTCTGTTGCCCAGCAAGCAGTCCACCCACCCCAGTCTCCCAAAGTACTGGGATTACAGGCGTGCGCCACTGTGCCAAGCCCATTAACATATTGTTAAAGTAGGTTTTTTGTTGTTTTTTTTTTTGAGACAGAATCCTCTCTGTCACCCAGGCTGGAGTACAGTGGCGTGATCTCAGCTCACCGGGTTCAGCAACCTCTGCCTCCCAGGTTCATGCGATTCTTCTGCCTCAGTCTCCCAAGTAGCTGGAACTACAGGTGCGTGCCACCACGCCTGGCTAATTTTTGTAGCTTTAGTAGAGATGGGGTTTCAACGTGTTGGCCTGGCTGGTCTTGAACCCCTGATCTCGTGATCTGCCCGCCTCAGCCTCCCAAAGTGCTATGATTACAGGCATGAGCCACTGCACCTGGCCAAAGCTGATTTTAAATAGGCACTGTGTGATCCCATTTGAAATGTGTGTACACATACACATTATATATATATAAAGAGTAGGGTTGGGCACAGTGGCTCATGTCTGTAATCCCTGCACTTTGGGAGGTCGAGGCGGGTGGATTACCTGAGGTCAGGAGGTCGAGACAAGCCTGGCCAACATGATGAAACCCCAGCTCTACTAAAAATACAAAAAATTAGCCAAGTGTGGTGGCGGGTGCCTGTAATCCCAGCTACTCAGGAGGCTGAGGCAGGAGAATCACTTGAACCCAGGAGGCGGAGGTTGCAGTGAGCTGAGATTGCACCACTGCACTCCAGCTTGGGTGACAAGAGCAAAACTCCGTCTCAAAAAAAAAAGAGTAGAAAGATGTAGCCCAACATGTTAACGAGGATTACCTGTGATTGTGGGACTGCAGGTAATTGTTCTTATTTTTATTTTCTTTTGGATGCTTTTATGTTTTTCAAGATTTTCTGCAATAAGCATGTGTTATTTACTTTTAGAAAAAGCATATATTATTTTTATAATTAGAAAAAAAGGCTAAAGTCATTGAAAAATCTCTGCCTCCCAAGATCTAGCTGGCCTAGCCCTAATTCTCAGGGATAGGTGCTGAACCCCACTGTGGAAGGCCTTCAGTTAGGGCTTCTGCAGAGGTGGGGCTTTGAGGAGACAGGGGGTCTGGGGCAGAGATCTGAGTTGGGGCATCCAGGAATTTACAATCCTCACCTTGGCCTGTGCCACTTCTTTGCTGTTGAGCACGAAGAGGACATCCTGAGTATGAAGCAGAGACAAGGGCAGATCCAGAAGGGAGATGTACTTGCGCAGCACATTCACAGACTGAAGCGTGAGCACAGAGCACCCTGGTTGGAGAGGAGACAGGGAGAAGTGATAAGCTTTGAGGCCTCCAGCCAGATTTTCCCCTGAGCGTCCTCCCTCTACCCTGTGGCTCAGGGCAGGGCAGGACAGTGGCCACAGCATTGCCAGGTGTTTCTGTGGCACTAAAGCTGCCCTGTGCCCATCATTCTTGCAGCTAGAATGAGTAAAAGGGCCATAGAAGACCTGGCTGGCTACCCTCTACCCTGCCATGTGCCCTACCAGAAAAAGGTTGTTTGCTAGAGGTTGAGATCTGGTTACCTCAAAGCCAAAGGAAAGGTAAAGGAGACAGGAATTACTGTATTGGGAGGTTAGAGACCTGGTTCCAGCTCTGTCAGTCAAGAATCGACAGACTTGGCAAAGTCCCTTAACCACTGTGAGTCTCAGTTTTCTAATCTGTAAATTGGTGTTGTTAGTGTGAGACCTGCCTGTCTCACAGGATTGATATAAGAATCAAACAAACTATAGTCATGTTCCAAAGACATCATGGCTTGGTAAGCTCCTTTCAGTCATCCCACATAGAAAGGGCACAAACTACTTATGTTTTCATTCATTGAATCTTCGTATTGCTCCGGTGAGGACCAGAAAATGGTCCAGAGAGGCTAAGCATGGGGGTCATGCAGTAAATGGTCAGGTGGGGTCAAATACTTTATGTGGGTTAGGAAGAGTTCCTAACTCAGGCAGACTGGTTCATCAAGCACCCAGCAGTCATTTACAACCTGCCTAATTGGTTGGGGGACAGGATTGAGATCAGACTGGAAGAACACCAGAGGTGTAAAACATCCACCCTGTAAAAAGCTAGACAGGTGAGGGGCAAACCTGGCCTCCCCACTCATCCAGAGGTGGCCCTGCAGGCAGGCACTTGCTAGTAGATACAACCTGCCAGGTACCCTGAGGTGAGTCAGGAAGAGTGTGGCAGCCTCCCCAACCGCTGCCTCTGCTCGGCTGAGGGCAGCTCTCTGTGGATTTGCAAATTTCCCTCTCATAAGTTTCTCAGAGGAACAGTATCTTGTGGCCCTTTGCAAAAGGAATAAGCCTTACCTTTAGGTAACTTCCCTTCTGAGTGCAGGGCCCTGGAGGAGGGAAAGGACAAGAGTGAGAGGAGTAAGAATCATTTCCTTTGTAGGTAACAGGAGGGGCCTTCAGAGGAAAGGCTGCCATGCCCATGGTCCCCTCCACGTGAGTTTCCAGGTGGTTTCTTTTGCATAAATCACTGTATAGATTTCCAGGATCCCATACCTCTGGCAACAGCTGAAGGGACCAGGATGGGCACCTGAGCCAGGGACAGCCAATCCAGAGGCTGGTCTGTGGTTTGTGAAGTACCCTGGTCCAAGCTTTGCCCATTAGAGAATGAAGGTAACTGTGCTGGACTCTTCATAGTTTTTCTCTTGAAATTGTAATGTGAGTATGATGGGGGAATATTTTACAATGCTAACTGATAGCTCTTCCCTGATATTTCCTTTCTCCTTTCTGAGCTTCCCCATGCCTACCTTCTGACAGTGAAGGTCATTCTGTGCTCACCACCTTAAGAGGAGGGGAGTGTCAACTGCAATGAGCTCCAAGTCTCTTCCCCACTTTGTTGTTTAGAAAGCTGGGGGCAGAGAAGGATTAGGAAGGTAGCCCTGGCAACACACAGACACACATATGAACAGAGACTCTTGGGAGCAGGGGTTAAAGAAGAGAAGTTGAGAAAGAATTGACAAACTCATGGAACTGACTGCCTGGCAGAGCCTGAGAGGTAGAAAAACCTGAAAAAGGAGCCGGGCGCGGTGGCTCACGCCTGTAAACCCAGCACTTTGGAAAGCCGAGGCAGGCGGATCACGAGGTCAGGAGTTCGACACCAGCCTGGCCAATATGGTGAAACTCCGTCTCTAATAAAAATACAAAAATTAGCTGGGCGTGGTGTCATGCACCAGTAGTTCCCAGCTACTTGGGAGGCTGAGGCAGGAGGCAGAGGCTGCAGTGAGCCGAGATCGCGCCACTGCACTCCAGCCTGGGTGACAGAGTGAGACTCTGTCTCAAAAAAAAAAAAAAAAAAAAAAGAAAGAAAGAAAAGAAAAGACTGAAAAAACTTTCTGGGATCCTGAGAATGAAGTGGCTTGTTCTGTACTCTGGGCAAAGCCCTGTGGATATTCTGATATCCAGGGAAATCAGTGAGCTAGAGGCACCTGTCTGGAAATAGAGCTTATATCCCTTAAAGCCACAGGGGAAGCTGTGCTGAGGAGGCCTGGGGAGCGAGCCCTGGGGACAGGGGGACCAAGGGGGCACTGGTGGGAGGGAAGCCAGGAAAAGAATGAGAAGTAGCCAGAAAGGCCAGAGTGAGGAGGGGCAAGCTGGTGCTATATAAGCCAAAGAAGCATTGCAGTGAGGGACAGGCAGGGCCAGATGCCACAGAAAGTTCAAGATGGCTGAGGACTAAGGTGAGTCTAATGAATTTAGCAGGCAAGAGATGACTGTGGGGAAAAAGGTTTTAGTAGATTGGTGGCATGTCCATGAATTGTTTTATCTGAAGCACAGTGGCCTACATTCGTGCTGAGAGCCTGTGGCACTCCAGCCTCTTCTGAGGAAAATGGCCCCAGGCAGTTCTATCTACACAGAGTTGTCCCCTTGGGTTCTTTCCCTTCCCAGAATGACTCCTTCTCTACTTTCTCCACTTCAGTGGTGACTGGACCAGGAATGGGACCAGGTGACTCAATCTCAAGTGCCCCAGCCCCCTGCCTGTTGAGGTACTCTTTGTTTGCAATAGACCTGACCTGATCCTTTCTCTGGTGCAGTGTAAATTCTCAGTGAGAAATCACCAGGCTCAGTGTGCATCCAGAATGAGGTGGGACCATTTTTCCAGTTCTCCATGGGGCTTGCTGTCCATACTAGTCTTGGAAGCTCAAGGCCTCAGAGTAACCATGTGGTTGGAAAGACCACTCTGGGGCTGCCTCATTTTTCCATATGTCATCAAAAAAATTTGTATTTCAGATTGTAACCAGGGAATGTTTCTTTCCTGAATCTGAAGGGACCTAATGCGACTAGGAGCATGTCTCCTCTAAAGCTGTGGCCGCTGGCTGGACCAGGAACTGAATAGTCTTTACAGTGAGAACAGTCTAGCCTCCCCTCATTCCACAGTCAAGGAAACAGGGAAATCTGCCTAGAAAAAGTATGTGGGTAAAACTCTAGCATCTTCCACCAAGTGATGTAAAATTTAAGGACAAGGAGGGTCTTCAGTTTGGATTGGTCTTCACATACATCTGGCAGAATAATGAATGGAGAACTAGGATTCCTGAATTCTGCCTTTGCCATAGTTTAACCTTGTAGTGCTGGGCAAACCACTTCCCAGTGGTTGGACTTAATGGTTGGTGAGGTCATTTCCAACTTTACATATTGCATTGCTTCAGTCTCAGTGTTAAGCATGTTTAGAAGAAGGTTATCAAATAAGTCCTTCCCTTCAAGTTGCTCCTTTCCTTCCTCAGTAGCTGGGACAGGCCTGCCACACCACTGATCAGGGGCCCAGGAAAAGCACTTTGCTAGGGGACAGGAAACACATCTATGTTTGTATGACTCTATGTCACTCAATACCTTTGAGCTTGCATTTTCTTTTTATTGGTAAAATGTAAATAAATATCAGTAAAATCAGGTGACTGTGAAGAACAAACACATTTCATATTATGTATGTATATCTTCCTTCTCCAAGAAAGATTTGAGAGTTGTATAAAACACATGACGGAAATGAGAGTAAGGGGAAGAAGATGGTGAAGGTGGAGGCACAGTGATTGACAGCACTCATTCCTTAAAGTCTTGTCCAGTGCCACAGGGCTTGCAAATTTGGCCCTCAACCTTCCTGTGGCCACAGAAGAGATGAATAAAGTCAATTACCCCATTTGCAGTATTCAGTGTATAAAAAAGAATTCAGCTGTTTAGGAGATGAGCATTCATACTAGGACTTGAGAGAGATTTCTCAGAGAGAGGACATGGTGAGATGCAGTGAGCAACATAGCCAAAAAGGGCTAGATGATAAGCCAGCAGTGAGTTTCATGGGCTCAGATAACAAGTGGGAAAGTGCTTTAGACTTTAAACCATGAGCCCTAATCAAATAAACAAACCCTCCCCCACATCCATCACCCAGAGAATCATACCTCACAGCTGCATACAGAGCAATGTGATTGCTGTGGCCACTTACTCCCCCTGCATCGAAAGTCACCACCTGTAGAGAAACACAGGGTTTTCACTGAATGCCTTCTCCACCACCTCAACTTCAATGGAGCCGTCTCCTTCCCTTGGGAAGGAGAGGACAGAACAGAACCCTGAAACTTTTCAAATGCAGCATCTATCTGAAGTGACTTCTGAGCATATCAGTGGTGTGTAGCTAGTGCTGTGGTTGACCACATAGAGACTGTTTTCCAGGGTTTGATGCTTTACTCTTGTTCCTAGCCAGTGGAGCAGAGTGGAATTCAGCCATGATAGTAACTTGGGTTCAGAATATCTTTGTTGCTTATTGGTTTAGCCATTTATTAGCACTTTTAGCATTCTTGGCTAGCTTCTAAGTGAACTCTGTTCATGCAGATACAGCCTGAATTACTGGCTCTCTTTTTCTCATGCCATACTGAGGGCAAAAAAAGCTTTGAGGGACAATGTCCACTGTGTCCTGGGGTTGAGTTCATGGAAAAAGTGTATTTATTCATAGATTGCCTCTGTTTCCATTTTCACAGCTATATCAACATCTGTTTATTAACTACAAGCTCAGTCCGTATTCCAACATTTCATTTCTACACAAATGAATTAAAGAAAAAACAAATAATAATTTGAATAATAATAATAATAAGGCTAACTCGAATAATAAAAGAAATATAAAAACGACAACAAGGACTGAAGAAAAGGATAGAATGGTTGATTAGGGGTGATGAAAAGAAGCAAGCTGTCCCCAAGGAAAGGTGACCATCCTGCATGGATGAAGGGACCTGGAACTGGGATTGGAATGGGCTGGGAAGGGATTCGCTCTTGGTCTTTCTATTTTAAACTGTAAAGTATAATGACTGCATGTACAGCAAGCCCTCTGTTACAATAAGAGCGGCTAACATTTATTGAGCAAAGATATAAGTATTAACCCTATCTTACACCTGAGGAAGTTCAGGAAGCAGAGGCCGAAGCTGGGATCACCTTGCCACTGAGTGGTGGAGCTGTTCTTGGGGTTTGGATCTTTCTGACTCCACAGTCCATGCTCTTTACAAGCATCCTCTATGTGAGAAGGCGTGCTACGCTGCAGGAAGAAGCACTGTGTAAGAATCAAAAGACCTTTGGGAGACTGAGGCGGGCAGATCACTTGAGGTCAGGAGTTCAAGACCAGCCTGGCCAACATGGCGAAACCCTGTCTCTACTAAAAATACAAAAATGAGCCGGGCGTGGTGGTGGGCACCTGTAATCCCAGCTACTTGGGAGGTCAAGGCAGGAGAATCGCTTGAACCCAGGAGGCGGAGGTTGCAGTGAGCCAATATCACGCCACTGGACTCCAGCCTGGGCGACAAGGGTGAAACTCCGTCTCAAAAAAAAAAAAAAAAAAAAAAAAAGAAGAATCGGAAGACCTGCACTCTTATTCTGACATTCTGACAGCTACCAACCAAGTACATGAGTTTCGATCAGTTATTCTTTCTCCTGGGGTCTGGAGAGCTCATCTGTGAGGGAATATCGTATTTCAGGCAAGCAAACACTCTGGTTAGAAGGATCATCTTGAGAGTCATTACTGGATCCCTTATTTGAAAAGATAAGTACATAGTTAACTTCACTGTTCATGGCACTGAACACACACACACACACACACACACACACACACACACTTTTTAATAATTCAGAAGACATTTTAGGATCCTGTAACTTTAAAGTTACCATCATGAGCCTCAATTTATTACCATGTTGACAAAGTCAACAGAAGTGGTGGGTAATGGACGAATTTTAACAACAGAATGCCATAATTCAACTAAAGTCTTCTAATGATTAATGTTTATATTTCTTTTTTCTTTCTTTCTTTTTTTTTTTTTTTTGAGATGGAGTCTCGCTTTGTTGCCCAAGCTAGAGTGCAGTGGTGCGATCTTGGCTCACTGCAACCTCTGTCTCCTGGGCTCAAGAGATTCTCTCACCTCTGCCTCCTGAGTAGCTGGGACTACAGGCATGTGCCACCATGCCTGGCTAATTTTTGTATTTTCAGTAGAGACAGGGTTTCACCATGTTGGCCAGGCTGGTCTCGAACTCCTGACTCAAGTGATCCATCTGCCTCGGCCTCCCAAAGCGTTGGGATTACAGGCGTGAGCCACTGCACCCGGCCTAATGTCTGTCTGTCTGTCTTTCTTTTCTTTCTTTCTCTTTCTTTCTTTCTTTCTTTCTCTTTCTCTCTCAGTCTTTCTTTCTTTCTTTCTCTCTCTCTCTCAGTCTTTCTTTCTTCTTTTCTTTCTTTCTCTCTTTCTTTTCTTTCTTCTTTTTCTTTCTTTCTTCTTTTGGATTCTTGCTCTGTTGCCCAGGCTGGAGCGCAGTGGCGCAATTTCTCAGCTCACTGCAACTTAAACCTCCCGGGTTCGAGCAATTCTCCTGCCTCAGCCTTCCAAGTAGCTGGGATTACAGGTGCGTGCCACCACACCTGGCTAATTTTTTATATTTTTGGTAGGATGGGGTTTCGCTATGTTGGCCAGGCTGGTCTCGAACTCCTGACCTGGTGATCCACCTGCCTTGGCCTCCCAAGGTGCTGTGATTACAGGTGTGAGCCACTGTGCCCGGCCTAATGTTTATATTTCTATCCTGAACCAGATTACTGTTTTGTGCTCATCAATGGAATCCAAGTCAGAACTAATTTAAAAACAGTACTTTTCATGCTTCTGTCACTTACTTTTCAAACTGCTTTTATGTACACTTTCTCGCTTTGCTCTTTAGGTCCCTAGAAGAAGACTAATCTAGTTATCTATGAGATGGTTAAGTGTTCCTGCTCTGCCACCCAGGCTATAGTGTAGTGGCATGATCACAGCTCACTGTAGCCTTTACCTCCTGGGCTCAAGCAATCCTCCCATCTCATCCTCCTAAGTAGCTGGGACTACAGGTGCATGCCACCATACCTGGCTAATTTTTTAAATTTTTAGTAGAGACAAGGTCTCACTATGTTACTGAGGTTGGTCTTGAACTCCTGGGCTCAAGCAATCTGCCTGCTTTGGCCTCCCAAAATGCCGGGATTACAGGCATTTTGGGATTACAGTCTCAAATGTACAATAGTGCCGCTGCACTGACACATCCTGCTTTATGGGAGCAGGTACTAAGTGCTTCCGGCTCACTGTTGTATTCCCAGTTCACCACCTATAGTGAATGTCCCATATTGGGTACTCAATAAATATTTATTGAATGAAAGTTGAGATAGAGGGTTTGAGGCGCAGGACCTAGCCTGCTTGACACCCAGAGAAGATACTACTATCCCCCTAGACTGCTTTCCAAGGATGGCAGCTTTGTAATTTTCTTTTTTTTTTTTTGAGACGGAGTCTCACTCTGTCACCCAGGCTGGAGTGCAGTGGCGCGATCTCAGCTCACTGCAACCTCCACCTCCTGGGTTCAAGCAGTTCCCTGCCTCAGCCTCCTGAGTAGCTGGGATTACAGGCATCTGCCACCACACCCGGCTAATTTTTGTATTTTTAGTAGAGATGGGGTTTCACCATCTTGGCCAGGCTGGGCTCAAACTCCTGACCTCGTGATCCATCTGCCTCAGGCTCCCAAAGTGCTGGGATTACAGGCATGAGCCACTGCACTTGGCCTTGTGCTTTTCTTTTTAAATTTTATTTTATTTTATTTTACTTTTCAAAAATAGTGAGCCACTGCATCCAGGCTTTTTTTTTTTTTTTTTTTTTCTCGAGACAAGGTCTCCCTCTGTTGCCCAGGCTGGAATGGTGTATCATGGCTTACTGTAACCTTGAACTCCTGGGCTTCTTGAACTCCTGTCTTCCTCTCCCAAGCAGCTGAGACTATAGGCACGTGCCACCAGGCCCAGCTAATTAAAAAAATTTCTTTTTGTAAAGACAAGGTCTCCCCATATTGCCCAGGCTGGTCTCAAACTCCTGGGGTCACGCTATCCTCCTGCTTCAGCCTCCTAAAGTGCTGGGATTCCAGGCATAAGACACTGTGCCCAGCCGAATATTTATTTTTAGAGGCTGTGGTAATAGCTGTAATAATAGCTAACTGACATTACTGAGCACTTACTCTGTACCAGGCACTGGGGTTAAAATCATTCTTACCTTTGATGACAGAACTATATGCAACGCCCAGAGGATACATAAGGGGACACATTTTTAAATGTGGTTTCCTTCATGGTAGTAAAGAAAGAGTCTTGCCAAACGTGCTAGGTGTAGTTATTGCATTCAAGTCGCCCTCTCCCACCCAGCATGCACAGCACAGGCTGGAAACATGCAGCTGTGGAAACAAAGCAGAAACTTTGAAGGAGTTAGCACCTAGGCCAAGGTGCCCTGGACTTTACTGCACTGGCACACCCTATGGCCTAGCAAGAGGACCAAATCTGAGAGGTGGAGACAGTGGAAACAACTACAAAACACAAGGTCCAGTCACCAAACATCCTCTCAGAGTGCCATGGCCATGGGGAGACCGGCTTCTGGCCATCATGAGATTCAGGAATCACTGGGAACCTCATGAAGAGTCAGCACCAGTTTAGGTGAATTCAGGGTAATCTCAACATGGTCTCCTGATAACAGAGAGAAGCGTTGTGCCGTGGGAATGGCCTCGTTTGTTAAAACCGAGCAGCTCCCTGACACAGCCCTCTCGCTTCCATTTCCCTCTCCCTTTCCTTTTAAAGCTCTTGCTGCCAGGTTTCCGTGGGATCAAGTGCTCTGCAGAGAAAGGCTTTCCCAGGGCTGGGCAGTTGCAGCCGAGCCTTACCATTAGTAGCAGGTGTGTCCATCTCCCCTACTCTCCTGTCTCTGAACTGTCACTCTAAGAATCTCACCCCTTCGGTGTATATAGTTTAAAAGCCGGTTGGGTGCGGTGGCTCATGCCTGTAATCCCAGCACTTTGGGAGGCAGAGGCAGGCAGATCACCTGAGGTTGGGAGTTCGAGACCAGCCCGACCAATATGGAGAAACCCTGTCTCTACTAAAAATACAAAATTAGCTGGGCCTGGTGGCGCATGCCTGTAATCCCAGCTACTTGGCAGGCTGAGGCAGGAGAGTCACTTGAACCCAGTAGGCAGGGGTTGCAATGAGCCGAGATTGCGCCATTGCACTCCAGCCTGGCCAACAAGAGGGAAACTCCATCTCAAAAAAAAAAAAAAAAAAAAAAGAGCTAATCGTATAACTCAAATACCTGGTTCTGATCCCACCCTTCCATGCAGAACAAGGTGGGTGGTGGGGTGGTGGTTGGGGGAGATAAAAGTCTACTTTTATCTCTAACTCTAGTTAATTACAGCACCTTGGGCAAGTCAGAAAACTTTACTACTGGAAGTTATTTCAACATGGAATGTCTTGGTTTCCTCATGTGTAAGATCAGGAAAAGTAATGCCAGCTCTACTTTCCTTGCTGGGTTGAGGTGAAGATAGTGTTTAAAAACTGTACAGTGAGGCTGGGCGTGGTGGCTCACGTCTGTAATCCCGGCACTTTGGGAGGCCAAGTTGGGTGGATCTCGAGGTCAGGAGTTCAAGATCAGCCTGGCCAGGTTGGTGAAACCCTGCGTCTACTAAAAATACAAAAAAACTAGCTGGGCACAGTGGCGCGCGCCTGTAGTCCCAGCTACTCGGGAGGCTGAGGCAAGAGATTTGCTTGAATCCTGGAGGTGGAGGTTGAAGTGAGCCGAGATCGTGCCACTGTACTTCAGCCTGGCGACAGAGTGAGACTGTGTCTCAAAAAACAACAACAAAATTAGCTGGGCATGCTGGCGTGCACCTGTAGCCCCAGCTACTCAAGAGGTTGAGGTAGGAGGGTCATTTGAGCCTAGGAGTTTGATGTTATAGTGGGCTATGATAGCACCACTGCATTCCAGCCTAGGCGACAAGAACAAGAACCCCATCTTGCTACAAAAAAGAAAACTGTACAGCAGAAAACCCTAGAGTATCTCAACTCCCAGTCTGCTGCCATCAGACGGAGCTGGCTAGCACTCTGGCTGGATGGATATCAGAAGGGTGCTGGAGGGCAGTCCCTTGGTTAGTGGATTTGGGGTCACATGAAATTCAGCCCCATCACTTTTGAAATTCTCCAGTCTTTGTTTTTTCTCTCATCCTGTACCTTGCAGTTTCTTCCTTTCTGTTGCAAGTAGGGCTAAGCTAAATTGTATTCTGCTCTCTGAACTTTGCAGATTTGTACATGACAATGGCACCTGTCATTCTTTACAAAACTCCACTCACTTTTATTTTTTCCTAAAGTGCAAAAGTATTTGTTCAAATAAAATCTTACCCAGACCCCAATAAATAGGTAACTGTGGGGCTGCTCTGGTTTCTAAGACTCTGGTTCTCACCTAGGATAGTTTTGCCCCAGGGTCATTTGGTAACTTCCGGAAGTTTTTTTTTTTTTTTTTTTTTGAGACAGGGTCTCATTCTGTCACCTAGGCTGGAGTGCAGTGCAGTGACGTGACGTGATCATGCTCACTGCAGCCTCAACCTCCCAGGCTCAAGTGATTCTCCCACCCTCAGCCTCAGCCTCCTGAGTAGCTGGGACTAAAAGTGTATGCTACCACACCTAGCTAATTTTTAAATTTTTTTGTAGAGGCAGGGTCTCACTGTGTTGCCCAGGCTGGTCTCAAGCAACCCACCCCCTGCCTGAGCCTCCCAAAGTGTTGGAATTACAGGTGTGAGCCTCTGCACGCGGCCTAGAGACGTTTTGATTGTGACAACTGAGGAGGGGGATTGCTACTGACATCTAGTGGGTAGTGGCCAGGGATGCAGCTAAACATCCTTCAATGCACAAGGCCAACCCCGACAACAAATTATCCAGTCTCAAATGCGCAATAGTGCCGTACTGACACATCCTGCTCTATGGGAGCAGGGACTAAGTGCTTCTGGCTCACTGTTGTATTCCCAGTTCACCACCTATAGTGAATGTCCCATATTGGGTACTTAATAAATATTTATTGAATGAAAGTTGAAGTACAGGGTTTGAGGCCCAGGACCTAGCCTGCCTGACACCCAGAGAAGACACTACTACCCCCCTAGGCTGCTTTCCAAGGATGGTAGCTTTGTACTTTTCTTTTTAACATTTATTTTATTTTATTTTTTAAAAAATAGAGATAGAGTCTCGCTATATTGCCCAGGCTGGTCATAAACTCCTGGCCTCAAGTGATCCTCCTACCTCAGCCTCCCAAAGTGCTAGGATTATAGGTGTGAGCCATTGCACCCAGCCAGCTTTGTACTTTTCAAAACTCTGTCCTGTCTGCCATTCCTTATGGTCTTTATGATGTTCCTGCAGTACTACAGAGCTGGGACCAGACAGAACCCCGTTTCCTGCATTGATGGCTGCAGAGCCAGCTTTGGTTTGGATGATGATGGAGAGCTTATGCTCTCATCCTGGTGCAGCCCAGGTGAGAAACTCTCTTCCCATGGCTTAGTCTGTGTTCCACACCTCCGTCTGTGCTTCTTTGTTGCTGCTTCATCAACTCTTGTGTGCAGTTGAAACTTCTGGGCTGAATGGAAACCCATGCTCAGCTCGAATGATGGCCAGTTATAGCTACACTGGCCACGGTGTTAGCATGATCCTATACTTCTACTATGGCACTAAGTGCAGGCCAGAGAAATTATTCCCAACTGTACTGTCAACTTGAGTTTCCTTATTAATAGCAAGTGTGTCACAAGAAATTTGTTAGTAGGCTGGGCGCAGTGGCTTACGCCTGTAATCCCAGCACTTTGGGAGGCTGAGGCGGGTGGATCACGAGGTCAGGAGACCGAGAACATCCTGGCTAACACAGTGAAACTCCGTCTCTACTAAAAATACAAAAAATTAGCCGGGCGAGGTGGTGGGCACCTGTAGTCCCAGCTACTCGGGAGGCTGAGGCAGGAGACTGGCGTGAACCCAGGAGGTGGAGTTTGCAGTGAGCCAATGCCACTGCACTCCAGCCTGGGCGACAGAGCAGGACTCTGTCTCAAAAAAAGAAAAAAAAAAATACAAAAATGAGCTGGGCGTGGTGGCACACACCTGTAGTCCCAGCTACTCAGGAGGCTGAGTCAGGAGAATCACTTGAACCCGGGAGGCGGAGGTTGCAGTAAGCCGAGATCATGCCACTGCACTCCAGCCTAGGTAACAGAGTGAGACTCCATCTCAGGAAAAAAAAAAAAAAGAGAGAGAGAGAAATTTGTTAGTAAAGAGCTGTTTTATACGATTTCCTTGTTTATAGCAATTAAATCAATTGAAGATTCTCTTGACAATAAAAGTCAACTCACTTGAGTAAGTGTGAGCAGCTCAGCACCACAGGAAAGACCTCCAGGCAGGGAGGTGGCAGTTAACAGCTGCAGCAGTTTGGTGAGGAGCACTGTCCAGGGGCCTGCTTTAGTTCTTGGAGATATAAAGATACCAGGCACAGCCTTGGCCTTCACAGGCCTTAGTCTAGTTTGCAAGACATGGTCTTCACTTTTAAGAATAAACAGCAACATATGTTGTAGTACACACAGCAAATACTGCTGGAGCATCAAAAAGGGCTCATCAAAGTTAGCCCTTCTCGGAGAAGAAGGTCTGAAGGGGTGCCTGGACCACAGATCACTTTTCTGGGACCCAAACATGGGAGACTCTTCTGAAAGCAAGAATGGCACACAGAGCTGCCTGTGCCCCAAAGCTCCTCCCTCAGATACTCAGGGTCAAGGTTAGCTGCAACATGGTCTGAAAAAGAAATCTGGCCCCTCGGCAAAGACCAACGTTGTTCACCAGTGTTCAGGACTTCAGTAAGGGTCAGATTATAGAGGACTTTGAATTCTAAGTTTAAAAAGATGAGAGTAGGCCAGGTGCAGTGGCTCATGCCTGTAATCCCAGCATTTTGGGAGTCCGGGGCGGGCGGACCACGAGGTCAGGAGATCGAGACCATCCTGGCCAACATGGTGAAACCCCATCTCTAACAAAAATACAAAAATTATCTGGGCGTGGTGGTGTGCACCTGTAGTCCCAGCTACTCGAAAGGCTGAGGCAGGAGAAATGCTTGAACCAGGGAGTTGGGTGTTGCAGTGAGCTGAGATCGTGCCACTGCACTCCAGCCTGGTGACAGAGCGAGACTCCGTCTCACAGAAAAAAAAAAAAAAAAAAAAAAAGATGAGAGTATCCTACAACAGGAGCAATTTGGAAGACCAGTAGTTCTCATGCACTGAAGTAGGGGAGGACAGAGAGTATTTAGGGACTGGGAAGGCACTAGCATGGAAAATGAGGTGCCAGGGACTACTTCAGGCTGGCCCTGACAACCTCCAACCTCAGCTCTGTCTACATATCGAGGCTGTGGAGGCTCTGAGAACTTCCAACTGTGTGGGCTGAAGAGGAAGAGTAAGAGAACCAAGGCAAGCCCCAGTCAGCATGGCTAGGCATTATTCCTAAGCCCATGGATCTAACATTACCGCTTTCATGCTCAGATCCTCTGGGAAGGGTAAGCAGGGAGTGTGGGGCCTGCAAGCTGCTGGTGACCATTTTTCCAGCCAGGTAAAGGAATAAAACCAACATGCAGAGCAAGAGGGAGATGAGTCCTGGTAGGGTCAGGGTACCTGAGGCCCATCTGTAGCTCAGCTTTTAGGTGACTCAGGGTGAGCAAGTTAGGTGCCTGTTTTGGCCTGTGTGTACAAAATTTCAGTTGTATTTCTGTCATTAGAGAACAAAAACAGTCCAATGAATATCTCAATGAAAATCTGCTCTCAGGGCCTGGTGCAGTGGCTCACATCTGTAATCCCAGTGCTTTGGGAGGCCAATGAGGGAGGATAGCTTGAGCCCAGGAGATGGAGACCAGCCTGGCCAACACAGCAAGATCCTGTCTCTAAAAAAAAAAAAAAAAAATTAGGCCAGGCGTGGTGACTCACATCTGTAATCCCAGAACTTTGGGAGGCCGAGGTGGGTGGATCATGAGGTCAGGAGATGGAGACCATCCTAGCTAACATAGGGAAACCCTGTCTCTATTAAAAATACAAAAAATTAGCTGGGTGTGGTGGTGGGCAACTGTAGTCCCAGCTCCTCAGGAGGCTGAGGCAGGAGAATGGCGTGAACCTGGGAGGTGAAGCTTGCAATGAGTGGAGATCGCACCACTGCACTCCAGCCTGGGCAACAAAGCGAGACTCTCTCTCAAAAAAAAAAAAAAAAAAATTAAAAATTGGCTGGGTGTGGTAGCTCATGCCTGTAATCCCAGTACTTGGGAGGCCGAGGCAGGCGGATCACGAGGTCAGGAGTTTGAGACCAGCCTGACCAACATGGTGAAACTCCATCTCTACTAAAAATACAAAAATTAGCCTAGCATGGTGGCACGCGTCTGTAGTCCCAGCTACTCAGGAGGCTGAGGCAGGAGAATCACTTGAACCCAGGAGGCGGAGGTTACAGTGAGCCAAGATCCCGCCACTGCACTCCAGCCCGGGTGATGGAGGGAGACTCTATCTCAGAAAAAAAAAAGAAAAAAAAATTAGCTGGACATGATGGCATGTGCCTATAGTCCTAGCTACTTGGGAGGCTGAGGCAGCCACTGCACTCCAGCTTGGGCAACAGAGGGAGAACCTGTGTCTTAAAAAAAAAAATTAAAGAAAAAAAGCCTAATATGTTTCTCTGCCAGCAGGATTCATGTTTTAATGAGAACTTAAACAAAACTTAAGCCAAATGGTGAGGCTTTAAATGTGAAATTTTAGGTATTATCTCATGAAGGATTATTATATATTTTTTGAGTGGTAGACAGTAAGCCTCCTTGGCAGCTTTAAAATTGACTATGGGATAAGCAGTCCTGCTGATCCTAGAAGAGCTGAGACTGGTGTTGCTAGGCTTATCCACCTTTGCAGTAAATACAAATCTCTGCTATTGCTCTAATTGCATCCAAAATTTTCTTCCTTAGTGGGTATGAATGCATTCTCATGTTTTTTTGGAATGAAGAAATCAACACTTAAAAATCCTGGCTTCACCACCACTTGCTTACCTTGGCCAAGCTGCTTGGCCTCTGCAAAACCTCAGTTTCTTCAATGTAAACTGAGAATTTTACATTTTTTTTTTTTCTGAGACAGAGTCTCACTCTGCCGCCCAGGCTGGAGTGCAGTAACATGATCTTTGCGTATTGCAACCTCTGCCCCCCAAGTTCAAGCGATTCTCGAGCCTCAGCCTCCCAAGTAGCTGGGATACAGGCACATGCCACCACACCCGGCTAATTTTTGTATTTTTAATAGAGATGGGGTTTCACCATGCTGGCCAGGCTGGTCTGGAACTCCTAACTTCAGGTGATCCGTCCAACTCGGCCTCCCGATGTGCTGCGATTACAGGCATGAGCCACCACACCCAGCCACAAATTTTACTTTTAAAGTTAAAATGATACTCTGTGAAAATGCTTGGTAAAAGGTGAGGTGAAGTTCTGTATAAATGAGAATCATTGGGCAGGCTCTGGGGGACCTGAATTTTTAGATGGCAGGACAAAGGTGGGGGCTTGAGAGTGTTAAGGAGGACACAGTTTAGAAAAAACTTCTGCCTCTATCTGAGCACTGATAATTTAGTTATTCAGTCTCACACAAGATTGTAAAGAGATCAAAAGGTGTGTTTGTTCTTCAGTAGGTTTAACAGTGAGCACTGGAAGTTCTGGCCTCCTTAGAGAGTGGCCCTGGAGAAGGACTGGAAGTGGGAGGGTGGCCACAGGAAAAATTATAGAAACCGCCTGTTGTGAATGGGACCAAGACCTCAGGCTTTCCATTCAGGGAGCTGCCCCCTTACCAGATTGATGCCATTCACTTCTATGTGCTGGAGGAGGACTCTGGCCACGTGCTCTGTGTCCCACTGCACGCCTGGGTCATCTGGGAAATCCCTACAAGGGAGAAGCACAACTTGAACACCTTTTCTAATCAGGCACAACCTTCTCCCTAAGCTCCAGTAGGTGCATGCCCAGTTTTATGATAATTACATTGGGGGTAAGGGGTCCCTGCCCTTAAGCTTCAGCAGATTTCAGTTAAGGTGAGATTTACAAACATGAAACAACTAGAAATTAATGCACAATTCCACACAACACACTTTTGGAGCTTTATGCTCGTTGCTGAGGGTAAGAAACAACATCAATGAGACAAGGCTCTGTCCACAAGTTGGGGAGACAAATGTGTTAAAAATGAACTTGAGCACGAGGCATGATGATATGCACTTTATGAGAATATTAGTAATAGTGCTTTAATAAAAAGTACAAAGGTATGTTACTTCATTAACCTCATGAACATCTTTTGACAGAGGTTTTTTTGTTGTTTTTTTTTGAGATGGAGTCTCCCTCTGTCACCCAGGCTGGAGTGCAATGGTGAGATCTCGGCTCACTACAACCTTTGCCTCCTGGGTTCCTGCCTCAGCCTCCTGAGTAGCGGGGATTACAGTCACCCACCACCATGCCCGGCTAATTTTTGTATTTTTAGTAGAGATGGGGTTTTGCCATGTTGGCCAGCCTGGTCTCAAACTCCTGACCTCAGGTGATTGGCCCAACCTCGGCCTCCCAAAGTGCTGGAATTACTGCTCTGTCGCCTAGGCTGGAGTACAGTGGCACAATCTCAGCTCACTGCAACCTCCACCTCCTGGGTTCAAGCAATTCTCCCACCTCAGTCTCCTGAGTAGCTGGGATTACAGGCACGTGCCACCACACCCAGCTAATTTTTGTATTATTTATTTATTTATTTATTTTCCTGAGACAGAGTCTTGCTCTGTTGCCCAGGCTGGAATGTAATGGCATGATCTCAGCTCACTGTAACCTCCGTCTCCTGGGTTCGAATGGTTCTCCTGCTCAGCCTCCCAAGTAGCTGGGATTACAGGCACCCAACACCACACCCAGCTAATTTTTGTATTTTTAGTAGAGACAGGGTTTCACCAAGTTGGCCAGGCTGGTCTTGAACTCCTGACCTCAGGTGATCTGCCCGCCTCAGCCTCCCAAAGTGCTGGGATTATAGGCGTGAGCCACTGCGCCTGGCCTTTGACAGAGCCTTTACCGATGAAGTTAAGTAGCTTGTTTGCAAGGCTGTTATAGTTAGATTTTGAATGCAGGTTTTTGCCTGCAAAGCCAAAATGCTTTAGCACTAGCGAGCTGGCTACATCCCCCCTCCATCAGGACTGGGACTTGCTGCATGTCAGGTACAAAGGTCTTTACCAGAATAAATGGCAACTTATCTGTGTCTCCACCTGGCCACACCACAGGCCTATCCTCTTCTCCAATCTGCTGACATCCTTCCTGTCTCTTTTTTGTGCTTTGATCTATGGTGTCACCTGATATGAGACTAAGGCCTCACCTTATCCCCCTTTTTTGAAAATATTATTCATAATCTTATAAACTGATACCTATCTCTCTTTGGGTCAGGTCCTACAGCAACACCCATAATGCTACTGAGAGGACATGGGCTCTGCTCCCTACCAGGCAGGCTGTTGTCACCTCCCTATGGACAAAGGTCATTAACTGGCCCCCTTTCGGACTTTGGGCAAAGGAGAGTCACTGGAGGTTCTTCAGCACGAAAACAACATGAGTCTCAGCAATAAATAATGTAATTGTTTCCTTTGCTTCAGCTGGTTCATCTGCCAACCGCTTATGGCAGTGGTCCCCAACCTTTTTGGCACCAGGGACCAGTTTCATGGAGGATAGTTTTTCCATGGACAGGGATGGGGGTCATTAGATCCTCATAGGGGCGTGCAACCTAGATCCCTCACACGTGGAGTTCAAAATAAGGTTTGCAGTCCTATGAGAATCTAATTCTGCCGCTGATCTGACAGGAGGCAGAGCTCAGGCAGTAATGCTTGCTTGCCCGTCACTCACCTCCTGCTGTGCTGCCTGGTTCCCAACAGGCCACGGACCTGTACTGGTCTGCGGCCTGGGGGTTGGGGACCTCTGCTTTAGAGTGTTTTCTGCAGAGGGCAGCTTTGTACTTTTCAAAGCCCTATCCCGTCGGCCACTCTACCTGGTTCTCATAGTGCTCTTGCAGTGAGCAGGACAGACAGCTCAGCAGGTGGGGGACAGGATCAGGAGAAAGGGATAAAGTGGGATCAGGACAAAGTCCAGTTTTGTTTCCTGGAAATGGAGCTGAATATAGTGTGTAAAACATAAGCCCCTGAGCTCAGGCAGCTGAAGAAGAAATAGACAATGGGAACAGAGAAAATGTCTTGGAATGACAACAGCTACATACATACTCCTGGCTGAGAGGTCCACATAAATGTATCAAAGTGTCATTTTGGAGAGGGAATACACCAGTAACATTATATGGAACTTTAGCATACGAGAGAAAGGAAAAGAGGATAGTTGGCTAAGCCTACTAATTCTCTGTTGTTCTGAGGTTCTAACATGCTGAAAGATAAACCTCAAAGAGGGGGAAGTTCATGGCTGCCTTCCATTTATCTTCAGAGAACTGGGATCTGCTCTTTTGAGGGGCGATGCAGGAACAAGTGTTGCTCCATGCCTTTCTTTCGGTGGCTCCACCCAGTCATTGTGGGTGAGGCCAATCATTTAGGGAGGGACTTTGGACTGTAAATATCTGCTCTGTGATGTGACAAATCTGATAAAGCATCACTACTTTTATGATCAAGTCCAAACTCCTCTTGGTCAGACGTTCAAGTTTTCCCCAATCTATCTCCTATTTTGATTCACTTCCTTTCTCATTATTTGAAAGAGTCAATGAGATAACAGAGGTCAGAAAGTATTTAAGAACTGTAAAAAGGGCCGGGCACGGTGGCTCACACCTGTAAACCCAGCACTTTGGGAAGCCGAGGCAGGTGGATCACGAGGTCAGGAGATCAAGACCATGCTGGCTAACACGGTGAAACCCGGTCTCTACTAAAAATACAAAAAAAAAAATTAGCCGGGCGTGGTGGCGGGCGCCTGTAGTCCCAGCTACTTGGGAGGCTGAGGCAGGAGAGTGATGTGAACCTGGGAGGTGGGGCTTGCAGTGAGCCGAGACCACGCCACTGCACTCCAGCCTGGGCAACGGAGTGAGACTTCAAGAACTGTAAAGAAATGTGTAAACATCAAAATCGTGGCTGTTATTGCTGCATTAGCCTAATTTAAACCCTCCTTTAAAAAAAAAAAAGAACTCCCCAATCTTTCTTTCTTTCTTTTTTTTTTTTTTGAGATGGAGTCTCACTCTGTCGCCCAGGCTGGAGTGCAGTGGAGCGATCTCAGTTCACTGCAACCTCCGCCTCCCAGGTTCAAGGGATTCTCCTGCCTCAGCCTCCCCAGTAGCTGGGACTACAGACACCTGCCACCATGCTCAGCTAATTTTTGTATTTTTAGTAGAGACAGGGTTTCACAATATTGGCCAGGCTGGTCTCAAACTCCTGACCTTGTGATCCGCCCGCCTCAGTCTCCCAAAGTGCTGGGATTACAGGCGTGAGCCACTGCGCCCGGCCCCCAGTCCTTCTTTCTTGCAGTCCCTTGCAGAGTTCTTTGATGGCCACTTCTACGAGTGGTTGATGATTTCAAAGTGGGGTAGGCACCGCAGGAGATGTGTAAGATGACTCATTGAGGTAAAGCAATGAATCACCAGGACTTCTATTTACCTGTTTTTCTGTTTAAATTTATATTTTGTAGCTATTTTATAAGCATCATATACCAACAGGGTTTAAACATGTACACAATTTGAGTAAATAAGTACATAAATATGGAGGTGCAAGCTCAAATGTTGTTTCTTGCCATTAGGGGAGTGTGATAAAAATGTTTGGAGATCACTAGTCTAATCTACTCACTCTTCATTTTTCATTTTTTCTTGTGAATATTTTATTATATTTATTTATTTTTGAAACACAGTTTCGCTCTTGTTGCCTAGGCTGGAGTGCAATGGCACCATCCTGGCTCACTGCAACCTCTGCCTCCCTGGTTCAAGTGATTCTCTTGCCTCAGCCTCCCAAGTATCTGGGATTACAGGCATGCGCCACCATGCCCAGCTAATTTTGTAATTTTAGTAGAGACAGGGTTTCACCATATTGGCCAGGCTGGTCTCAAACTCCTGACCTCGTGATCCACCCACCTTGGCCTCCCAAAGTGCTGGGATTTCAGACGTGAGCCACCACACCCGGCTGATATTTTATTTTTTTGAGACAGAGTCTTGCTCTGTCACCCAGGCTGGAATGCGATGGTACAATCACAGCTCACTGGAGCCTTGACCTCCAGGCTCAAGTGATCCTCCCACCTCAGCCTCCCAGGTAGCTGAGATTACAGGTGTGAGCCACCAAGCCCAGCTAATAACTCAGTGATTTTTAGTACATGTATGGAATCTCTACATTTTATTTTACTAGTATTTTATATATATCTTTTTTTTTTTTTTTTTTTGAGACGGAGTCTTGCTCTGTCACCTAGGTTGGAGTGCAGTGGCACGATCTCAGCTCACTGCAACCTCCGCCTCGTGGGTTCAAGCGATTCTCCTGCCTCAGCCTGTCAGTAACTGGGATTATAGGCATGCGCCACCATGCCCGGCTAGTTTTTGTATTTTCAGTACAGACAGGGTTTCACCATGTTGGCCAGGCTGGTCTAGAACTCCTGACCTCAGATGATCCGCCCGCCTCAGCCTCCCAAAGTGCTGGGATTACAGGCTACATATATTTAATTCTTGACTCTCCAACCTGTCATAAGTCCCCTGATGGACGGATGTTACATGAGCCATTCATCAGTCAAGGTCTAGCCAAGAAAATGGAGACCACTAGGTATTTCAGAAGGAATTTAATATAGAGACCTATTTACCCACTGTATGGGAAGAGCTGAGAGGCCAAACAGGGAACAGTGAAACAACACAGAGACTGGCAACAGCAGAAGGGCACCACCGCCTCTAAGATGGGACACCAGAGCCATGGAAGGGGAGCAGTGGTGGGAACTAGATGTCAGGAGAACTAGCTAGATGTCAGGGAAAATACCAACCTGCTGATGGACATGCCACTTAGGGTGTAGGATGGGGGAAATACCTGGTTCTTCCCTCTGCTACCTCCTAGTCATCCATCATTGCCATCTACTGGTCAAATCCCTCCAGAAGCCAATGGACATGGGAGCCTGGAAACTGTAGTTTCCATTGGAATAGAGCAAAGGCATAAGATAGAGGCGATGTCTTACTCACAGCAGGTTTTCAATGGATATTTACTTTCAATTGCTGCTCTATCTTGGCCCTAAACCTTCAAAGGATGGCAGCAGTCTGGCCACCTGCCTCTCACTGTCTAAGAGTTTTCCAGCTTTATGGAAAAGCAATAACCTGCCAGGTGCTTGGTTATAGAGGGCAGTGGGGAGAACCGTACTGGGGGACATGGGGACACCACAGGGCAATCAGGATTCAAGGCTCAGGGAAGGGAGATATGGCAAGGGTTAATAGCCAGCTTCACCCCAGAAACTCAAGGACAGAGTACTGTCCATGATTACAGTGGTCCAGTGTCATGAGCAGGCAATGTGCTGTGGCAGAGAGAACACGGGGTAGGATGACACAGAACCTGAATTCTAGCTCCCCTGCTTTCCATGTGACCTGGCAGGAGCTGCATCATCAGTAAAGATAAAATAATTCTGGGATGCACCTAATGACCGCCTGAGAGTCCTTCCAACTCTTAAGTCTAGGACTGTGTCATAAGCAAATGATTGATCTCACCCACTATCAGGGGGTGGAGCCATTAAAAGAAAGGCATGGAGCAACACCTGTTCCTGTGAGCCTTTCTCCAAGTGAGCTTCCCTCACAGAGCAAAGACACTGGTATCAGGTATGACACAGATAACCTCCCAAAAGCCAGAGACCAGATCTCTCATTGGGCAAGGCCAAATTCTTTACTACACACCTTCTTATATTTAGAAACCTTCACTGAACTCCTCTACCAACTATAGCTTAGACTATCCCACTTCGTACCTGATTTGAATAGTATTCTATTATTTTCTGTTGTTTTGTGTGTCTCTTTAGCTAAAGTAAGACTAGGCCTGTACCTTATTCTTCTATTTCTTAGGTGGTACATGGTACAACTCAAGTCAATGAACAATTTTTAAAAATAAATAAACAATAAGTAATTGTGCTTCTACCCTATGTAAGGAAGTGTGTTAGAGGGTTTAATAAGCACTAGTTGCTTGACAGAAATACTCTGTATTTGGATGAACCAAAGGCAATTATACCAGCCACTGGGGGCTGATGCATGTAAGCAAGATGTTTGAAAGATTTTTTTTTTTTTGAGACGGAGTCTGCTTCTGTCGCCCAGGCTGGAGTGCAGTGGTGCGATCTCGGCTCACTGCAACCTCCACCTCCTGGCTTCACGCCATTCTCCTGCCTCAGCCTCCTGAGTAGCTGGGACTACAGGCGCCCGCCACCATGCCTGGCTAAGTTTGTTTTTGTATTTTTAGTAGAGACGGGGTTTCACCGTGTTAGCCAGGATGGTCTCGATCTCCTGACCTTGTGATCCACCCACCTCGCCCTTCCAAAGTGCTGGGATTACAGGAGTGAGCCACTGCGCCCGGCCGAAAGATTGCAATTTTATAAAACAGATTAGGGTTAAAAAGTGTATACATTGGGCAAAAGGGCAAAATATCCTAATGGGGCCCCTTCCCCTCAATACAGGAAAATACAAAATTTGATGCTGGGAAATTTCAAACAGATAAATGTAGAAAAAACTCCTTTTAGACTAACTATCTGAGTTGTTCTTTGCCTAAAGTTCAACCCTAATCAGCTCAAGGCCTGGGTCCAAGTATAGTTTCTGTCTTCTCTAATAGAGTAACAATTCTACCCTAGATAAACATGTTGTAAGTCAGTTTTTGGATGCTTCCTTAAGAGACAGTTGGTGAACGATAGTTGCCCCAGTTTTCTTTGTCTGGTCCCTCTTCCTGATAACTAGAACAGGAGAAGCCCTCTTGGTCTGTGAAGTAATCTTAGGTATGAAGCCAGACAGAGCAGAGTAATGAAAGAGGAGGAAACCAAGCTGCAAGGACTCTGGGGAGTGAGCCATCACACGGTCCCAGATAGCACCCCTCCTCCTGCCACAGTTATTGTGGGTCATCTGCTATTTGCAGCAAAGCCAAATTCTCATTTATAGATGCCATAATTTTTTAAAGCCTCCCTATCATCAGTTATTTAGGTTGTTTCTAATTTTTTAGTATTGTAAAAAGGTTGTAATGAGCATCCTTATCCATAACTCTGTATGCCTCTCTCAATATTTCTTTGTGATAAAATCATAAATGTAACTTCTGAGTCAATGGTGAAATGAAAAGCACATGTGTGGATCTCTCTTGTAAGAACTCTGCTATGAAGAGTAGATGGAAAGTGTGTTAACTTGCAAGGGGTACAGCAACAAAGGAGTGGTTTGTTTTTTTTTTAAAGAGAAAGATTTGTACATTTTATAGGCTGAAACAAAAAACTAATTAAGTACAATTTATATTAAGAGCTCCATTCCAGCTGGGCACGTTGGCTCATGCCTGTAATCCCAGCACTTTAGGAGGCTGAGGCGGGTGGATCACCTGACATCAGGAATTTGAGACCCGCCTGGCCAACACGGTGAAGCACGTCTCTACCAAAAATCAAAAAATTAGCTGGGTGTGGTGGTGTGTGCCTGTAATCCCAGCTACTCAGGAGGCTGAGGCAGGAAAATCGCTTGAACCTGGGAGGTGGACATTGCAGTGAGCCGAGATCATGTCACTGTACTCCAGCCTGGGTGACAGAGCAAGGCTCCATTTCAAAAAAAAAAAAAAAGAGCTCCATTACTTTGAAAAATCTAAGGTGTTTTAATATTATCTACTTTTTAATCCTTTTTTAATTTTATAGCCATGGGTCTTGCTATGTTGCCCAGGCTGGTCTTAAACTCCTGGTATCAAGCGATCCTCCTGCCTCAGCCCTATTTTCTTTTTCCTTTCTTTTTTTTTTTTGAGATTGAGTCTCACTTTCTTGCCCAGGCTGGAGTACAGTGGCACGATCTCAGCTCACTGCTACCTCCGCCTCCGAGGCTCAAGTGATTCTTCTGCTTCAGCCTCCCGAGTAGCTGGGATTACAGGCACCTGCCATCATGCCCGGCTAATTTTTGTACTTTTGTAGAGACGGAGTTTCACCATGTTGGCCAGGCTGGTCTCGCCTCAGCCTCCAAAGTGCTGGGATTACAGGCGCGAGCCACCACGCCCAGCCCCATATAATTTGCTTCTTTCCACAGTTGGAAAGAACTGGCTAAAAGAGATTTACTTAGTACACGTGGACTTATACAAGCACTAACGGGGCTGAGAATATAAAAGAATGCACATATGGTAAAGACCACAATTTTATCTTGTTAACGGACTCTCCTCCTTGGAAATTACTTGTATGTAATTCAAAATCAATTTGAAAGCAGAAGTCAAGCCTCAAAGAGTAGTCAAGCTTTACACTTAAAGAATATCTGGGGGCTACGTGTGGTGGCTCACACCTGTAATCTCAGCACTCTGGGAGGCCAAAGTGGGAGGATCACTTGAGCACAGGAGTTCAAGACCAGCCTGGGCAACACAGTGAGACCCTGTCTCTACAAATTTTTTTTTTTTTTTTGAGAGACGGAGTCTCGCTCTTTCACCCAGGCTGGAGTGCAGTGGCGCGATCTCGGCTCACTGCAGGCTCTGCCCCCCGGGGTTCACGCCATTCTCCTGCCTCAGCCTCCCACGTAGCTGGGACTACAGGCGCCCGCCACCTCGCCCGGCTAATTTTTTGTATTTTTTAGTGGAGACGGGGTTTCACCATGTTAGCCAGGATGGTCTCGATCTCCTGACCTCGTGATCCGCCCGCCTCGGCCTCCCAAAGTGCTGGGATTACAGGCGTGAGCCACCACGCCCGGCCCTGTCTCTACAAATTAAAAAAAAAATTAGCTGAGAGTGGTGGCATGCGTGTGGTCCCAGCTACTCGGGAGGCTGAGGCAGAAGGATTGCCAGAGCCCCAGAGGTTAAGGCTCCAGCGAGCTGTGATCGCACCACTGTACTCCAACCTGGGTGAGAAACAGCAACAACAACAACAAAAAAGTCTGGACTGGGCGCGGTAGCTCATGCCTGTAATCCTAGGACTTTGGGAGGCCAAGGAGGGAGAATTGCTTGTGCCAGGGCTTCAAGACCATCCTGAGCTACATCTCTACAAAAAATAAATTTAAAAAATTAGCCAGGTCAGTGGCATGCACCTGTAGTCCTAACTACTTGGGAGGCTGAGGCATAAGGATCACTTGAGCCTGGGAGATCAAGACTGCAGTGAACCATAACTACACCACTGCATCTGCAGCCTGGGCAACAGAATGAGACCCTGTCTCAAAAGAGAGAGAAGGGAAGAGGAGGGGAGGGAAGGGGAGATAAGGGGAGGGGAGGGGACAGATCACTCCTGTAATCCCAGGCAGGTGGATCACTTGAGGTCAAGAGCTCGAGACCAGCCTGGCCAACATGTTGAAACCCCATCTCTAGTAAAAATACAATAATTAGCCGGGTGTGGTGGTGCATGCCTGTAGTCCCAGCTACTCGGGAGGCTGAGGCAGGAGAATCACTTGAACCCAAGAGGCGGAGGTTGCAGTGAGCAACTGCATTCCAGACTGGGCAACAGAGCGAGACTCCATCTCAAAAAAGAAAAAAAGAAAAAAAAAAAGAAGGCCGGGTGCTGTAGCTCACGCCTGTAATCCCAGCACTTTGAGAGGCCAAGGTGGGCGGATCACCTGAGGTCGAGAGTTTGAGACCAGCCTGACCAACATGGAGAAACCCCGTCTCTACTAAAAATACAAAATTAGCTGGGCTTGGTGGTGGGCGCCTGTAATCCCAGCTACTTGGGAGGGTGAGGCAGGAGAATTGCTTTAACCCAGGAGGTGGAGGTTGCAGTGAGCCAAGATCGTGCCACTGCACTCCAGCCTGGACAACAAGAGTGAAACTCTGTCTTAAAAAAAAAAAGAAAAGAAAAGTCTGGCATTGCCCTCCCTATGTGACGTAGGCATGAACCAGGCAATGGATTTGCTCCAGCAAAAGACAGGTATTCTGGCGCAATTCCCTTGCTACTTATGACTTTTCAAATCCAGATCTTTGCAGCTCTACAGGGAATGGTCATAAAGTTACTGAGCTTAAAGTTCCTAGAAACTTCCTTTCATTTTAAGCAAGGTCCTTTGTGACTTTTATTGCAATTTTAATCAAAGATTATGGAAATTTCTCGGATGCTGATGTGCGTGGGTAAGTTTGCAAAGATGTAAAGCTGAGTTAAGTCTGCCTAAAACAGATGGATATGGAGGACTGAAGCCAAGTTTCCAGCCAGGTTTTATCCAAGTAAAGGAGAGATGACAAATCTGAAGAATGGAGCTGGATGAGATAGCATCATATACTGCTGGTGCAGGATGAAGATAACTAGAGATTGCATCAGGCAGTTGCTGAATCCTCCTTTGTTGACATACTGCTCTCCTTTCAGAATTCCAGTCCATAGGGTTTATCTCACCTGGCCCTCTCAGCTCAGAAATGATAAAAGGCAAGCTGTGAAATATCTGGTAAGGTTGTACCTTGCACCTAAACCTTCGAATACAGAGACCTGTGGTCTTTGCACTTCATCACTTTACATCTCAAATCAGAATTCCAGCCCATACAGTTTATCTCACCTGACCTTCTCAGCTCAGAAATGATAAAAGACAAGCTCTGAAATATCTGGTAAGGTTGTACCTTGCACCTAGACCTTTGAATATGGAGACCTGTGGTCTTTGCACTCCATCACTTTACATCTCAGATCAGTCAGGTGGTGTTTCCTGATAAGAAGCCAGCAAAAGAGAACTGAGAATAAAAGGCAAAACTTTCAAGATGGTTCACAGAGGAAATCTGAGGACTGGTTAAAACATTAAAGAGACCTATTAAAGAATTTTTAGCTAGGTGTGGTGGCTCACGCCTATAATCCCAGCACTTTGGGTGGCCGAGGCGGGCAGATCACCTGAGGTCAGGAGTTTGAGGCCAGCCTGACCAACATGGAGAAACTCCGTCTCTACTAAAAATACAAAATTAGCCGGGCACAGTGGCACGTGCCTGTAATCCCAGCTACTCGGGAGGCTGAGGCAGGAGGATTGCTTGAACCTAGGAGGTGGAGGTTGCGGGGAGCCAAGATCACGCCATTGCACTCCAGCCTGGGCAACAAGAGCGAAACTCCATTTCAAAAAAAAAGAAAGAAAAGAGAAAAAAGAATAATAGTAATAGGCTGGACGCAGTGGCTCACGCCTGTAATCCCAGCACTTTGGGAGGCCGAGGCAGGTGGATCACAAGGTCAGGAGTTCGAGACCAGCCTGGCCAACACGGAGAAACACCGTCTCTACTAAAAATACAAAAATTAGCCGGGCGTGGTGGCAGGCACCTGTAATCCCAGCTACTCGGGAGGCTGAGGCAGGAGAATAGCCTCAACCCGGGAGGTGGGGGTTGCAGTGAGCCGAGACTGAGCCACTGCACTCTAGCCTGGGCAACAAGAGCGAGACTTCATCTCAGAAAAAAAGAAAGAAAAAAAGAAAACAGGCAATTTAGAAAAGAAGAAATGCAAACTGCTGACATATATTCCTTCTACTTCTCAGAAAGAATCAAATAAATACAAAATTAAAGCAAGATGTCTGTGTTGGAGAAAGACACAGAGAAAGGGGCACTGTTATCTACTGCTGGTATGAGTTTAAATTGCTACATTTCAAGAAGGTAACTTGCCTATATGTGAATATCTGTGCCCTTTGACCCTGTGTTTCTAGAAATATAACCTAAGGAAATAATTAGAGAAGCCTAAAGGCCAACGTCAGCTCAGGCAGAGAGATATCACTTTCACCGCAATTGGAGTGGAAAGAGGTCGGCAGTTCTGTTGCTCTGCACCAGGGAGCAATTTCTCTAACTTCCTGAATTGTGGCTTATGAAATATGCTAAAGATAACACAAGAGTTTTTTTGGGCATGTTCAGAGTAAGAGCAAAGAAAGCACAGATACACCCACGGTAAGGAATGTCAACGTATAACAGGACAAAAAAATCTAGTCACTAAACTTTAATTTTGCTTCTGACTTCTCAGTCAAAAAGAATGAGGCTCAGACGAAAGAGGAACAGAAATATATTTAGAGGAATTGAATTTTGAAAACAAAAATAAGTCTGTGAGAGAACTTCTTAAAGGGCTCTGAATGTATTCAAGTCTCAGCTCCTCGAGGAAGAAGGCTTAGTATGTACTTTACTGGGGACTGTGACCCCAGGAGCAGAAGCCACTGACAGATGGAGAAGGCAGGGAAGCAGGGATGCTCTACTGATGTGGTCTTACTTATGGGCACTGGCTGTGTGATCCCACAGGACTGTCTGAAACTTGTAAGAAAATCATCTTACAACTGTCCATCTTCCCAGGAAGATAAAGAAGGAAGTATTTATCTCCATAGGCTGTTAGCTCTCTAATCTTTCAGAGTTGAGCCCGCTTGGGGACCCCAGGGCAATGGCAAGTCCTGAGGCAGACAGCAGGAGCAGTGTGGGCCTGAGGCGAGGGGCTGTGAGCTGGAACCAGCCTGAGGCTTCTCGGTGCCTGCACAGCCATGGCTGGAGAAAGGCATCTGGAGGGGTCCCCAGGACCCACACCACCAGAGCGGGGCTCCGAGAGAATGAAATCATTGTACACTTAAGTGATCTGGACTAAGCACACACTATGTGCCAAACAGAGGGCTGAGTTTTAGGGATATAAACATGAATACAAGTCATGGTCCCTTCCCTTAGGAAGCTTAGGGCCAATGAGGCAGAGGTTTGGGCTGCTGCAGGATGAGCAGTTTGCTGAGGGAAGGAGAGATGGGCAGGGGAAGAGGTGAGGAATCCAGGCAGGTTCAGGGTACTATCAGTCAGTGGCTATTAAAGCACATGAGGCACCTCATGAATATGATGGCATTGTGCGTCTGGCTCTGAGGAGGAAGAGACTACTATTTTGGAAGCTAAGAACACAACAGAAGAAGCCAACTCTTGCCAGTCTTTAAGTGTGACACGTACAAGCCCGACGACTCCTTCCCTGGGGTGTATTTAGCAAACACAGTGTTAATACCTCTGGAAAAGGCCCCAAACTCTAAGTCCCGCCCTAGACCTTAATGTTCAGGAAACAAGCCAGGCTGAAAGAATTCAGTAAAATAACGTTGTGTTTTTTTCCCTCACTGGCTGAATATCCTCAAACAATGACCTTTCCTACACATTCTAATGAGTCACACTGGCCAGCACATTTTAGTCGGGAGAGTCATGGAAACCCTTTGTGAAAATCTGTGGGGTTGTGGGTCCCTTCAGTCACCAGGTGCTAGTGAGGGAAGCCCCCCTTCCTTCCTCTCCCCAGCTAAGCAAGCCCAGGGGCCCAGGTCGTCCTCCCCCAGACCTAGCCCTACACGGAGTGGGAGACTTCGCAGCCTCCGCTGCTGGAACTCAAGCAGGGTTGGGTAACAGCTTATCTCTGAAAACCGAGTCCCACTTTTGCACACTGCACTCTGAACTTTAATACAGACGGAGGCGGCTCACACGCCCTTATTTGGTCTTGTGGCTTGTACAGCGCAAGCCAGAAGGTTCAGCCACCCCTCCACCCACCTCTGGCCCATCTCTAAACTCGATTATTTCCTTTGTCATCCAAAGCGAGCAAAGGTCAGTAGAGTTCAGAGCTAAGATTAAGGCTAGCCAAGGACGTGGAAGCCTAACCTGGGACTGCCAATATCGCCCCCCAAGGGCCACTGTGGGAGGCAGCAACTGTCTCCTGGTCTGAGGGCCTGGCACTAGCGTGGCTGCTCCAACTACAGGAGTGTGAAGAAATGAAGTCTAAGCTGCAGGGAGGTTGCAGCAGGGTCCAACAACTTCTGGCGGATGTCTCTGCACCGCCAAGGACTAACCTAAGCCATACACAGAGAAAAGAAATAGGGGAAAAGATGAGTAAGAGAAGGAAAAGGCGATCCGAGAAAAAGAAAAAGGACTGAAAAAAGAGGTATATAAAGATCAATGCACTTTTATTAAGTATCTGCTGTGATAAGGACCTCATTTCTAAGCAGCTTAGGAGCCCAGACAGACCAAATGCCCTAAGAGAGCCTTTTCCACATACGGCCTGAAGCCCCCAAATCTAACCATAAAATGGATTTTTTTTTTTTTTTTTTTGGAGACGGAGTCTCACTCTGTCGCCCAGGCTGGAGTGCAGTGGCGCAACCTCTGCTGCCTGGGTTCAGGCGATTCTCCTGCCTCAGCCTCCCCAGTAGCTGGGATTACAGGCACCTGCCACCGCGCCTGGCTAATTTTTGTAGTTTTAGTAGAGATAGGGTTTCACCATCTTGGCCAGGCTGGTCTTGAATTCCTGACCTCGTGATCCACCTGCCTTGGCCTCCCAAAGTGCTGGGATTACAGGTGTGAGCCACCGCACCCAGCCTGGATTTTTCCTTTCTCATAGGACATAAAAAGGATTAGCAAATCATGAGTGCTAGCTATTATACCGAAATCAGTTACCTGTGTTCTCCTTCCCAGAAAGATGCATTTCGTATTATTGCAACAAATAAAGTACAAGGAGGCTGAGGCTGGCGGATCACCTGAGGTCAGAAGTTAGACACCATCCTGGCCAATATGGTGAAACCCCATCTCTACTAAAAATACAAAAATTAGCTGGGCATGGTGATGTGCGACTGTAATCCCAGCTACTCGGTAGGCTGAGGCAGGAGAATTGCTTGAACCCGGGAGGCACAAGTTGCAGTGAGCCAAGATCATGCCATTGCACTCCAACCTGGGTGACAGAGTGAGAATCTGTCTAAAAAAAAAAAAAATTTTATTTTGGTAGACATGGGTTCTCACCATGTTGCCCAGCCTTGTCTTGTACTCCTGGGCTCAAGTGATGCTCCTGCTTCAGCCTCCCAAAGTGCTGGGACTGAGCCACTGCACCTGGCCAGAGATATCTTTTGAAGTAGACATTGCTTGCTATTACTGGCTGCTGGACCCATAATGGGGGCTGAGTCCTATGACCAGCCTGGACATCTTTCCCAGCTTCTTGAGAGGTGCCAGCATCACATCAGGATATATGTATGAGCTGCATTCTGCACTGACTCTTTCACCAACTTAATGAGCACTCTGGATTCCTTGAGATCATTCTTAAAAAGAGTTTGAGGATACCCTCCTTCCATATGATTAATGCTGATTCATTAGCCAGAGAATGCAGGAGTTAGAAAGGACTTTAGGAATCATTTAAGTAGTCCTGTTAGCCTTAGAAAGAGTAATTCTAGGGATATTTTGTGAAATCAACACTGACTATGTTTGGGAGGTAAAATGATTCCTTTGTCAAGGTGTTTGGGTATGGGTGTTTAGGGTATGTAAAATTAGATATTTTACATAATAGTAGTAACTAGACTGGTGAAAAAAAAAACAGACCAATTATTTACCTCTAATTCAGCATTCCATTGTGCTCTCTCTCTCCTATAACTTAGGCTTTTCTAAGTTGTAAAGAACAAGAATATGGAGCCTTTCTACCTCCCTCCTGCATGTTCACTCTGAGATGCTGGCTATGGTGGGCAAGAAGGAGGCTAAGCCAAGGGATGCCCAGCCATTCCTCTCACACCCAGAAAAAGGGAGGGCTTTCAGGGGACTGTGGGCAGGCAAAGCTGGGGGAAATTTGGGATATGTGCTAATTCTCAGGAAGACCCTGTCTGGTGATGCTCAGATAGCTTCTGCAGGGTGAATTATTCTCAAAAGGGTCTCCAGATCAGGGCAGTCCACCATTATGGTGAGTTACAGTCCTGATCTGCTGATCAACACCCTCTTAGCAGTGCCCCCATGGACAGCTGTCGTCCCCCTTCCATTGTCTGGGGGCAATAGCAGAATGTCTGAGGATGGGTCTTACAGGTTGCATTGCTCTTGCTCCCATTTGGCTTACCTGCTTCTTGTCAGATGGGAGCTGTACCAGTGGGCACCCCACCTGTGTACCAGAGCTCCTGCTTCTGCAGGACACTGAGGCCAGTATTTCCTCCTTGTCATGGAAGATTCTATCACAGGTCCCCTTATTCTTTCTCCTTTAGCCAGTCTCATAAAAATTTGCCAATATCAGTATTCAATTCCTTCTAAAATTAATATTTCTTAGATGTAGGCAAGGAACTAAGCATTAAATACTGCAGCAGAAAATATACACGCCTACCAGGCTAGGGATTTATAGGGAAAATATACAAGAGAGATCCAGATCACTTCAAAATTATTTCCAAGTGGGTTGATGCTATTTGATGTGGCTACTTAAGAGTGTAGACAAAAGATACACTTGCAGTGCTGGCCAGAAGATAGCCTTAGTTATTACGAATGTTGCATCTGGCTTTGCAGAGAGCAAATGCCTAGACACATTCTCAGGGATGGGATGGGATTTGTTAAACAATCTCTTGCATCCAGTCTCTGAAACATAAAAGCCGTTGATATTCTTTTAGAGCAGGTAAAAAATGCTTGGACTTTTCTTAGAAAAGGGAGAACATTTCTAGAATTAGCATCTAAAACATGTCAAAATTTAGCTTGCAAAAATGAGTTCAAAATGAACTACCATTCTACAGCAATGTTTTCCAATTGAGGTCCACAAATCCCTGAGAGTCTGTGGCTAAATTCTCAGGGGTCTATGCATTCCTAGAAAAATTTTTTACTTAAATAATAATCTGAAACATTTCATGATTATTTCCTTGACAACTTCAAATGAATGTATGTTCATGTGATTTTAGTGCTTATATTTATACATGTGAAAGCACAAGAGTCTTCTCAAAGTAACTGAGGTTTTTTCCTTTTAAAAACACCTAGTGAGCCAGGCATGGTGGCTCATGCCTGTAATCTCAGCACCTTGGGAGGCCGAAGTGGGTGGATCACAAGGTCAGGAGTTCAAGACCAGCCTGGCCAAGATGGTGAAACCCCATCTCTACTAAAACTACAAAAATTAGCCAGGCGTAGTGGCAGGCACCTGTAATCCCAGCTACTCAGGAGGCTGAGGCAGAGAATTGGTTGAACCTGGGAGATGGAGGTTGCAGTGAGCCAAGATCGTGCCACTGCACTCTAGCCTGGGTGACAGAGCGAGACTCCATCTCAAAAAACAAAACAAAACAAAACAAAACACTGAGTGAACCCTAATGCCTAATGTAAATTATGGATTCCAGGTGATAACTATGTGTCAATGTGGGCTAATCAAGTGTAACAAATGTACCATTTGGGTTGGGGATGCTGATAACCAGATAGGCTGTGCATGCGTGGGGTCAAGGGCTATAACTTCTGCTCAATTTTGCTGTGAAGTTAAAACTGCTCTAAAAAATAAAGTCTGTTACAAAGAAAAAAAAGTTATGCAAAAAATGACCCAATACTGCGTGTAAGCTAAACATGAACAGAAAAGTTAAATTAGAAGAAAAAAAAAGATCCATCCATCACCCAAAGTTAACCAATTCTGCTCCAAAGTATTGGGGGCTGAAAACCAGCTGACATTCTCCAGGCAATCAAGGCTAATCTATCTCCATCAACCCTCTTTCTCCAGTCTTATAGGACCCTTAGCCTCTCTCAAGTAGAGTCAGTATGGACCCATGCAGGCACCATTTGGTGGGACCTGCCCCCAGGAGCAGATAAGGCCTAGAATTACCAACGTGAAAACATATTTTAGACCCAGTATCCAATGGACCAGGGTGAACCTCAAGCATCTGTGTGTACATCAAGCTCCAGGCTCTTCCTCAGTGATGCATATGGTTTTCCATGTCCATGTGCCTGGGCTTCTGCCCTGATGTAGTTGTCTGTTCCTCTACTGATAATAAACCCAGCACAGTTGGTCAAGACCATAAGAGGGTCTGGCAAGATGACATGTCCAAGCCTAGTGACTTGAACCAGTTTTCTCTCCTAGATGCTGGCTATAGTCATCTAGCTCCAAACAAGGTCAACCCAGAATCACAGCAAGGCCCCCCTGCCTGATTCTGACCATCTTGTTAGCTAGAAACACTTGCTGCAATGGCTTACCCAATAGATTGGGCCTCCTTGGAAATAGATACTACTCCACTTCAAGCCTGTACTCACCCCATTCCCAGGCTACTATAATCTGATGACTGACTCACTGGCGTGTGCTGTTGAGGTCCCTGTGCCTCTGATAGACACATCAGTCTGAGATACGACTATCTGGAGCAAGAGAAGGACAATGGGGACTGAGTTTAGGTACAGTAGGAAGAACTTAATAAAACTTTTATAGAAAATGAGAACACATGGACACAGGAAGGGGAACATCACACTCCGGGGACTGTTGCGGGGTGGGGGGAGGGGGGAGGGATAGCATTAGGAGATATACCTAATGCTAAATGACGAGTTAATGGGTGCAGCACACCAACATGGCACATGGATACATATGTAACAACCCTGCACATTGTGCACATATACCCTAAAACTTAAAGTATAATAATTAAAAAAAAAACATAAACAAATAAATAAAAAGAAAATCTTCTCTTGGGAAGTATAATAAAATAAACAAATGTAAATGAAAATTTAAAAGTTAGAAATATACATAAATCTGTTCAAGGATAATGCTGAGCCTAAGACCATCCTAAGTGGGTCTCATTGGCCTTGCAGGCAAAATATCTCTTTATTATATGCATTCATTTAGAAGTCACAGTCCTTTGATGCCAACAAGTCTAATCTTATGCCTTACACTAAATCAACTGGCATCTAAAATATGTCAAAAATTAGGTTGTAAAAATGAATTTAAAGTGACCGGCTGCTCTGCCTATGGAGTTGCCATTCTTTCGTTTCCTTCGCTTAATAAACTTGCTTTCACTTTACTCTTTGGATTTGCCTTGAATTCTTTCTTGGGCAAGATCCAAGAACCCCCTCTTGGGGTCTGGATTGGGACTTCTTCCTGGTAACATCTTCCAGGTGAACCCTGAAGGGACAATACTGAGGAAACCCTGGCCCAAAGGAAATATACTGCAGCACCAATTGGCCAACTTTGGCTGTACCTGCTTATGATGCCCTAGAAACTGCATGCTTTCCTGGGCCTGTTCCTCCAAGCGCTCTACCCTGAAACCCGTAATCCATTTAAGAAACTGGCAAATGAAAAATCTTAACAACTACTGAATATTCTTCTGCCTGTCTGTGTATTTATATGTGTTGTGTGTGTGACATGAAAGCATTTTGATTAATTGGTTTAAAAATAATAGGTGCTTAAATCAAATATTGTCAGAAAAGTAAAAAGTATAAATGCCTTTTAGTTCATGAGACTTAAGTAATCTTTGATAAATAAAAACAGTTTTACATGCAAGGAAAGTGAAATGTGTTTTTGGTAAAAGATTATAAAAAGGCATGTAAATGTGGATTTTTTTTTTTTTTTTGGCCTAGATTTAAGGGTTAAAGGATTGTTTTAGGTTAGATAGGAAAAAGTTGAAGTTTGAACAAGTCGTGGAAGGTTTGTGAAAAATTAATCTTGTAAAAGAAATTCTGCGTATGAACATATTAGCTAAAATTAAAGGGGTAATATTCAGTTTATCCATAAATTGAAGACTGGAATAAAAGCACAACAAATGAATCATTTAGTGGAGGTGATGCATTATGCAGTCACTAAATCCACACATCTGGGAGACCCTTTGGTTTTTTTCCTCCCTCTTATCTTTGACAACCAATTGGTCATCAAGCCTTAGAAACGCTACCTCTGTAGCAGCACTAGAAACTATCTCCTTCTCTCAATTTCCTCTGCCACGGCTTTTTTTTCTGGCTCTGATTTCTCACCTGACCATGCCCATTGGTTCCACTGCACCAAGTCTGGAGACCCCTTCCCAAGCTGCTTTCCACAGTGTTGTCAGAGAAATCTTTCTAAAATGAAAATCAGATCAATTTATTGCCCAGTTTGACGTACTTCAAAGCTCCTTATAGTTTTAAGACATTTCAATTCCATAACCTTCACCTGACACATGGTCTTTGTGATCTGGCATTTGCCTGGCTCCCTCACTTGATCTTCTGTCATATTCCTTCAGGCATGTGGACTCCAGCTATCTGGAAGAACTCATATGGAATGCACCTGACTAATTCCTACTCGTCTCTTAAAGCTCAGATCACAGGCAACCTGTCTCTAGTGTCTTTCCTGGCTCCTGCATCTGAGTCCATGGTACCTTTGTGTGCTGTCCTCACATCATTAGTCGGTTTGTTGGCTTTTACTAGACTGCAAGCTCCTTGAGGGCAAGGACTTGACTTGCCATTTTGTACTCCTAGGACCTGATATTTGAGATATAGTATATGCTCAAAAAATGAGTGCTAAATGAATAAACAAACACATTTCAAAGATTAATAAAGAAACAAAGTGAAACCCACGTTCCTCCCATGTCCTCTCAGAATCCTGTTTCATCCCGACTTCCATGTGAACCTGGCTCAGTGGGGCACCAGTGTTTTGTAAATACCTCAATCACAACTACAGAGTGTGCATCAAACACTGAGAATCATAGAGGACCAGGCAGATGACAAGAGTGGCTGAAGGTGACTGACCCAAGTGGCCAGGGAAGTAAGGAGGTAAGAGGACAGCTGGAGCCAGGGACTGTTACAGAAGCCAAGAGTGGTTTCTGGATTGGGGGAGTGGTCAACATTGGCCAGAGCTGCTGAGAGGTCCAGTAGGACTGGGACTGAAAAGCATCCTACTGATTTCACAAATAGGAAGTTACCAGTGACTCTGGAAAGAGGAGCTTCAATGGCAGCGAGAAGAAGGAGGACGATAAGCCAGAATTTAATGCACTGGGGAATTAATAACAGGATGTGAAGACAATGCATGTAGATAATACTTGGTAATGAAGGAAGAGAGAGAAGTAGGGCAGTAATGGGATGAGGAGGGTTAAGCAGAGGTTTTTGTTTACATGTTTTTAATGATGAGAGAATCTTGAACAAACAAATATGGAAAGAACCCAAATAATATAATAGGAATAGAGGCAAATGAAAATTTCCTGGAAGGCATGCTATGGCTATAACAGATTACATGGCATAGGTCAGAACTATTGACAAAATGTCAATAATGAGGCTGTAAATAACAGATGTCCAGGTGTAGTCCTGGCAGCTAGTTCTAGGAAACAGATTGCTGTTAACTATTCTAAGTTCTGGGAATTTATTTCATAGGTAAAGCAATGGAGTGGGTGGAAATTTGATATTCACAACTTGTTTCAGGCTAAGGATAAAAGGCAGAAATAAGCAAGCTCACAGTAGGGAAATAGTGACACTGACTTTCACAAAATGGGATAAAAAGCAATGGCTTTGGGGTTAGGTTGCCAATAGCAGATGCCAGTTAAAATTTGATTTTAAGCTGGGCATGGAGGCTCATACTTATAATCACAGCGCTTTGCGGGGGCCAAGGTGGGAAGATCGCTTGAGGCCAGGAGTTTGAAACCAGCCTGGGGGACAGAGGAAACTGTCTCAAAAAATAATAAAAATAAAATAAAATAAAATTTGAATTTCAGATAAACAGGTGAATAATTTTTTAGTATAATTATGTTCTGGCCGGGCACAGTGGCTCACGCCTGTAATCCCAGCACTTTGGGAGGCCGAGACAGGCGGACCACGAGGTCAGGAGTTCGAGACCAGCCTGGCCAATATGGTGAAACCCCATCTCTACTAAAAATACAAAAATTAGCTGGGTGTGGTGGTGTGCGCCTGTAGTCCCAGCTACTCAGGAGGCTGAGGCAGAAGAATTGCTTGAACCCAGGAGGTGGAGGTTGCGGTGAGCCGAGATTGCGCCACTGCACTACAGCGTGGGCGACAGAGCAAAACTCCATCTCAAAAAAAAAAAAAAAGTGTTCTATGTGAAATTTGGGACACACTTAACATTAAAAAATTATTGTTTATCTGAAACTAAAATTTAATTAGGCATTTTGTATTTTATCTGTAACCCTATTTAGGGTACATACCTATTTGCAGGACAATTATTCTGTTTATTGAATCACAAAATGCTAGTTGTGAAAAAACTTCAGAGATAATCTAACACAAGTCTCCTATTTGATGAAGAGAAGCCTGAGGGTCAGAGGATGAATGTGCCTGCCCGCTGTCACAAAAGGTGGAGCTGAGGACTGATCCTGGACTGCTTGAGGTTGCTACAGAAGAATAATTCCTAATTCTATTTTTGAGTCTAGCTTTAGGAGACATAATGAAGGTTGCTACAGAAGAATAATTCCTAATTCTATTTTTGAGTCTAGCTTTAGGAGACATAATGAAATTCCCTAAGATGCCTTAGAATCACAATAATTTTAATAGACTTTATTCAATAAAGAAATACATATATTCTATGACTTCTTTAGGAATTACTGAGGGAAAAGGTACATTGTTGAATTGAGCAGTCATTCATAATACATCCCAATTACAAAAAGGTTAATAACCTTTACACTGGAAATGAGTCCAAGGGAGGGATCATGACTACTTTTCCTTTTCTCTTTTTTTTTTTTGAGACAGAGTCTCGCTCTGTCGCGCAGGCTGGAATGCAGTTGCGCAATCTTGGCTCACTGCAACCTCCGCCTCCCCGGGTTCAAGTGATTCTCCTCAGCCTCCCGAGTAGCTGGGATTACAGGCGCCCGCCATCACACCCGGCTAATTTTTGTATTTTTAGTAGAGATGGGGTTTCACCATGTCGGCCAGGCTGGTCTCAAACTCCTGGCCTCAGGTGATCCGCCCACCTCAACCTCCTAAAGTGCTGGGATTACAGGCGTGAGCCACTGCGCCTGGCCTACTACTTAAATTTTCATGGGTAACGTCTAGCATATGCTTGTTGGTAGGAGGCTGACAATCATCTAATGAAAAAAATACTGCATAATTTTTTCTCAGGTTTTATTTAATAAATTTGAAATTAATTATGGGATCACAATTAATTTTTATTAATTTATAATTAATAATTTATAATTAATTGTGGGATCACAGAGGATCAGTCTAGGAAAACTGCAAAATTAGAACACGGGCAGGACAATGAACTAAATATGTTATAGTGGGAAGATTGGAGAATGACAGCGAGACTGGCATCTGATTAGAATTTTTTTTTTTGACATGGAGTTTCGCTCTTGTCGCCCAGGTTGGAGTGCAGTGGTGCAAGCTCAGCTCACTGCAACCTCCGCCTCCTGGGTTCAAGCAATTCTCCTGCCTCAGCCTCTTGAGTAGCTGGGATTACAGGTGCCCACCACCATGCCCAGCTAATTTTTTGTATTTTCAGTAGAGACAGATTTTCACAGATGTTGGGCAGGCTGGTCTCAAACTCCTGACCTCAGGTGATCTGCCCGCCTCGGCCTCCCAAAGTGCTGAGATTACAGGCATGACCCACCAAGCCTGGCCTACAATTTTTAAAGTATAGATGAGTGCTGAAGAAACAGGATATGGCGGTGGGGCGCGGTGGCTCACGCCTGTAATCCCAGCACTTTAGGAGGCCGAGGCGGGCGGATCATAAGGTCAGGAGATCGAGACCATCCTGGCTAACACAGTGAAACCCCGTCTCTACTAAAAAATACAAAAAATTAGCTGGGCGAGGTGGCGGGCGCCTGTAGTCCCAGCTACTCGGGATGCAGAGGCAGGAGAATGGCGTGAACCCTGGGGGGCAGAGCCTGCAGTGAGCCGAGATCGTGCCACTGCACTCCAGCCTGGGCGACAGCAAGACTGTCTCAAAAAAAAAAAAAAAAAAAAAAGAAACAGGATATGGCTTCAGCTCTGTAACTTTGTAAAGACTGATGAATGAAGTGTAAGATTATGAAGATAATCTTGGTTGAATACTTGAAAGATGCAATGACTCATTCTTAAAAAAAAACAGAACAAAACTTGGATTTCAACCCAGAGACTCCAGCCCAGAGGTTCCCAAACATTACTGTGCCTTAGGATCATCTGGGGAGTTAAAAAAAAAAAAAAAATCAGGTTCTTAATCAGCCACCCCATTAGATTCATGCAGAGTACAGGGGAGCCTAGGTATCTGTGTTTTATCAAATGCTCCAGATAATTCTATTTTTTTTTTTTTTTTAGACGGAGTCTCGCTGTGTAACCAGGCTGGAGTGCAGTGGGTGATCTAGGCTCACTGCAACCTTAGCTTCCTGGGTTTAAGCGATTCTCTTACTTCAGCCTCCCGAGTAGCTGGGATTACCAGCACATGCCAACACACCCACCTAATTTTTTTTGTAGTTTTAGTAGAGGCGGGGTTTCACCATGTTGGCCAGGCTGGTCTCAAACTCCTGACCCCAGGTGATCCACCTGCCTCAGCCTCCCAAAGTGCTGGGATTGCAGGCATGAGCCACAGTGCCTGGCCTGCCCCAGGTAATTCTATTGCACCTAGGCTGCAGATCAACCTCTATATTTTACAAAATACCACTCTAGTCAGTCTGGATGGAGACTGGCCATGTAAAGCCTAGGCTATAGAGGCCATATGTGTCAGCTAAAGCAGAGATGACAGACCACATGGCCCTATGTGTACCTTTGAGAAGTTACTTAATCTCCCACTCAGTTTCCTCATCTGTAAAATGGGAGTAATGACAGCATTTACTCCTAGAGAATTTAACAAGTTAATAAATTTAAGGGATGTAGAATAGAGTTGGACAGAGTAAAAACCTGGCTGGGCATGGTTGCTCACATATGTAATCCCAGCACTTTGGGAGGCTGAGGCGGGCAGATCATGAGGTCAGGAGATCAAGAACATCTTGGCCAACATGGTGAAACTCTGTCTCTACTAAAAATACAAAAAAATAGCCAGGCGTGGTGGCACGCGCCTGTGGTGGCACGCGCCTGTAGTCCCAGCTACTCGGGAGGCTTAGGGAGGAGAATTGCTTGAATCCTGGAGGCAGAGGCTGCAGTGAGCCGAAATTGTGCCACTGCACTCCAGCCTGGGCGACAGAACAAGACTCCCATCTAAAAAAAACAAACAACAAGAACAACAAAAAAGCGCTAGGCGTGGTGGCTCACGCCTGTAATCTAGCACTTTGGGAGGCTGAGGTGGGTGGATCACTTGAGGTCAGGAGTTCGAGATCAGCCTGGCCAACATGGTGAAACCCCATCTCTACTAAAAATACGAAAAACTAGTCAGGAGGCTGAGGTAGGAGAATCGCTTGAACCCAGGAGGCAGAGGTTGCAGTGAACCAAGATGGCACCATTGCACTCCAGTCTGGGCAACAAGAGCGAGACTTCATCTAAAGAAAAACAAAACAAAAAACACCTAATATATGTCAGCTATGATAATTATTAGGCTGCTATTAATGTTTCACTTAAAAGGGGAAGAGGAAGTGGCAACAGAAGGGAAATGGCTCAGAAGACAGCAAATATCTCACTTTACACCACTGTCTTGCACTATATTTGTGCTACTATTATCCCAATATCATAGCATGCAGCTTGGGGCCTCTGATGCCTTTGGGTTTTCTATCTATAATGCTCTTCTCCTGCTTCTTCACAAGCCTACCTTTCAACTCATTCCCATCTCGGCTCAGGTCATGTAAACCAGTCATCATCTTCAGGAGAACTTTCCCTAAATCTCAGATAAGACAAAGTACCTCTCTTCTGAGATCTTTCTCTGCACTTCCCCTTGTGCTCCATCTCTGCTCTTACCACGGCATGGTGAATATTTACAGTCTCCTCCCCTCCCTGGTCTGGGAGCTCCTTGAGGGGTGAGTCTGTTCTGCTTACCAATCTAGCCCCTGCTCTTGCCTGGCGTAGAGTTGAGTAGAGCAGAGCCTGCCTCCACCAGGAGAGCCTGGGACACCTTCTTTACACAAACATTCTGGTGCTCCAAGTTGCACCCCCTGGGCTGGCTCTTAGTGAAGATTTGAGTCTAAACTTGGGGTCAAAGAAAAACTAATTGCCAAGTTAGAAACCACAAATTCGGGTTAATTTCTTTCCTTTTCTTTTCTTTTTCTTTCTTTTTTTTTTTTTTGATATGGAGTCTCCCTGTGTTACCCAGGCTGGAGTGCAGTGACACCACCATAGCCCACTACAGTCTGGGTTCAAGTGATCTTCCCGCCTTAGCCTCTCAAGTAGCTGGAACTATAGGCATGTGCTACTATGTCTGGCTAAATTCAGGTTAATTTCTAAGAACTAATGGCTAAAGAACCCCGACTATATGACCACAGTTGACCCTTGAACAAAACGTTTGAACTGCGTGGGTCCACTTATACAAAGATATTTTTTCAACAAAAGTTACACCAAGTGTGCCTGCCTCTCCTGCCTTCCCATCCATTTCCTCCACCTCTTCCACCTCTGCCACCCTTGAGACAGCAAGATAGCCTACTCAATGTGAAGACAGGGATGAAGATCTTCATGATGATCCATTTCCACTTCATGAATAGTAAATACACTTTCTCTTCCTTATGATTTTCTTAATAACATTTTTCTCTAGCTTACTTTATTGTAAAAATACAGTATATGATAAAGATACAAAATATGTGTTAATCAATTGTTTAGGTTATCAAGAAGTCTTCTGGTCAATAGGCTACTAGTGGTTTGAGGAATCTAATCTTTTATGTAGATTTTCAACTGCGTTGGGGGGTTGGCACCCTAACCCTCTCATTGTTCAAAGGTCAACTGTAGTTCTAAAAACAAAAGGAATTGCTGGGATGGTGCTGTTTGGAATAATTCAGAGATCAAGGAGATTCATAAACTTAGTTTCCACGACAACCCCCACCCCCCGCAAAAAAAAAAAAAAAAAAGAAAAAAAAAAGAGCCAGGCATGGTGGCTCACGCCTGTAATCCCAGCACTTTGGGAAGCTGAGGCAGGCAGATCATGAGGTCAGGAAATCAAGACCATCCTGGCTAACATGGTGAAACCCTGTCTCTACTAAAAATACAAAAAAAATTAGCTGGGCATGGTGGCCAGCGCCTGTAGTCCCAGCTACTCAGGTGGCTGAGGCAGGAGAATGGCGTGAAACCGGGACGCGGAGCTTGCAATGAGCCGAGATAGCGCCACTGCACTCCGCCTTGGGCAACAGAGCGAGACTCCTGTCTCGAAAAAAAAAAAAAAAAAGAAACTATTATCTGTTGAGCAGCTCCACTTGTAAGTCAGTATACTAGGCAGTTAAAGGTCTTGATTTGGTCAACATAAGAGGCTGGTGATGTAAGTACCACCTTACTCAATTCATACATATGAAGCCATGATTTCAGTTGCCCAAGAGTACCTGGCACAATAAATGAAGTAATAGAAGATATTCATTCTTTTTTTTTTTTTTTTTTTTTTTTTGAGATGGAGTCTCACTCTGTTGCCCAGGCTGGAGTGCAATGGCGCGATCTCGGCTCACTGCAACCTCCCTCTCTCGGGTTCAAGCGATTCTTCCGCCTTAGCCTCTCCGTATCATGCAGGGCTAATTTTTGTATTTTTGTAGAGATGGGGTTTCACTATGTTGGCCAGGCTGGTCTTAAAACACTGACCTCAGGTCTGCCTGCCTCAGCCTCCCAAAGTGCTGGGATTATAGGCGTGAGCCACCACACCAGGCCAGAAGATACTCATTCTAATTCTGGAGATGAATGAGGTTATGTAAAACAGCACTGAGATTTTTCTAGAAAGAGTCATGACAGCCAGATACTTTATCTTGGTGTGTTTTTCAGACATGTCCTCTCACTTCTCTTCAAGATGAAGAGTCCTCTCTGGGTGAAAGGGTCCTCAGTTCCCCTTCCTCATGGTTAGTACTGAGGAGAAGCTGCCCAGGGATGGGATGATTCCTAACAGGATACTCAGGACTTTTACTCTTCTTAAAGTACAGGGTCTGTAATGCTCTTCAGGGCATGGGGGAAATGTGGGGTCTGAAGCCCAGAAACTCTCCTTAACTTTTTGGGACTATTAAGCCCCGGCTGTTTCTAAGAAAGTTTTCTTGACTTTTTTTTTTTTTAATACGGAGTCTTGCTCTGTTGCCCATGCTGCGAGTGCAGTGGTGCGATCTTGGCTCATTACAACCTCTGCCTCCTGGGTTCAAGCGATTCTCCTGCCTCAGCCTCCCAAGTAGCTGGGACTATAGGCACGCACCACGATTCCCAGCTAATTTTTGTATTTTTAGTAGAGAGGGGTTTCACTATGTTGGCCAGGTTGGTCTCGAACTCCTCACCTCATGATCTGCCTGCCACGGCCTCCCAAAGTGCTGGGATTACAGGCATGAGCCACCACGCCTGGCCTAGTTTCCTTGATTCTTGGTGCCAGTTAGGTTGTGGGGACTAATACTCCACCACAGGCAGTCTTGAGCACCTATGCAGTCATCACGTTAACACCCACAGGAGTCTCCAGCCCTAAATCATCTGTCCAAATAACCTCGTGACCATAACTTGCTCACTATGTGCCCTTTTGCATCACTCCCCACCCATTTATGAATGTGACCTAATTAGCACCCTTAGTTACCTTACCATATATCCCTAAGTGTTAGTCTTAAGGTAACACTATTCCCCTTATTCCTAGGTGTTCTTCTCCAAACCCCTTTCTGTTACCTCACAATGACACAGTGTCACTTCCCCTCTCATACAGAAAAAATTAATACCACTACTCTGCAGCCAGTTGGCTGATTCCTCACAAAGGCCTTTACCATCTTAGAAGGACTATCAGCACTATATAAATTGATGTGAAACATTATAAAACTAAGTTTGTCTCTTTATTCATGTTGTCATGTGAAAATGACTACATCACATTTCAATAATATGGAAAGTAGCCGGGTGCGGTGGCTCACGCCTGTAATCCCAGCACTTTGGGAGGCAGAGGAGGGTGGGTCACCTGAGGTCAGGAGTTCGAGACCAGCCTGGCCAACATGGTGAAACCTCATCTCTACTAAAAATACAAAAAATTAAGGCCATACCCAGAGACTCATGCCTGTAATCCCAGCACTTTGGGAGGCTGAGGCGGATGGATCACTTGAGGTCAGGAGTTCAAGACCAGCCTGGCCAACATGGTGAAACCCCATCTCTACTAAAAATATAAAAATTAGCCGGGTGTGATGGCAGGCACCTCTAATCCCAGCTACTTAGGAGGCTGAGGCAGGAGAATTGCTTGAACCCGGGAAGCAGAGGTTGCGGTGAGCCGAGATCGTGCCATTGCACTCCAGCCTGGGCAACAGAATAAGACTGTCTTAAAAAAAAAAAAAAAAATCAGCCGGGAGTGGTGGCGGGGGCACCTGTAATCCCAGCTACTCAGGAGGCTGAGGCAGGAGAATCGCTTGAACTCAGGAGGCAGAGGTTGCAGTGAGCTGATATCTCGCCATTGCACTCCAGCCTGGGCAACAAGAGTGAAACTCTGTCTCAAAAAAAAAAAAAAAAATTGTCAATATTTACAGGGCGGGCGTGGTGGCTCACACCTGTAATCCCAGCACTTTGGGAGGCCGAGATGGGTGGATCTGAGGTCAGGAGATCAAGACCATCCTGGACAACATGGTGAAACCCTGCCTCTACTAAAAATACAAAAATTAGCTGGGCGTGGTGGTGCACGCCTGTAGTCCCAGCTACTTGGGAGGCTGAGCAGGAGAATTGCTTGAATCCAGAAGGCAGAGGCTGCATTAAGCCGAGATCGTGCCACTGCACTCCAGCCTGGGCGACAGAGCGAGACTTCGTTTAAAAAAAACAAAAAAAACAAAAAAGCAAAACAAAACAAAAACCCCAAACAAAACAAACAAACAAACAAAACAATAAAACAAAGTGTATAATTTGGCCAGTTGTGGTGGCTCACAACTGTAATCCCAGTACTTTGAGAGGCCAAGGCATGAGGATTGCTTGCAGTCATGAGTTTGAGACCAGACTGGACAACATAGTGAGACCTCATATCTACTAAAAATAAAAAGAATTAGCCAGACATGGTAGTGTGTGCCTGTAGTCCCAGCTACTCTGGAGGCTGAGGCAGGAGGATCACTTGAGCCCAGGAGTTTGAGGCTGCCATGAGTTGTGACTAAGCCACTGCACTCCAGCTTGGGAGCGAGATCCTGTCTCAATGAAATAAAAGAAAATGTACAATTCAATTTTTTAGTATGTTCAAAGAGTTGTGCAGCCATTACCACAATCAATTATCAAACCTAGAACATTTTCATCCCCCCCAAATAAACCATATTTTAATAAACCCCATTTTTCCCTCCTCCCAACCCCTGGCAAACACTTATATACTCTGTTTCTATGGATTTGCTTCTTCTGGGTATTTAATATAAATGGAATCCTATGTACCTTTTTTGGTCTAATTTATTTCACTTAGTATAATGTTTTCCAGGTTCATCCATGCTACAGCATCAATCATTATTTTATTCCTTTTTATGGCCAAATAATATTCTAATTGTATTAACATACATTTTGTTTATCTACTCATCAGTGACAAACATTTTGGTTGTTTCTACCTGTTGGCTAGTGTGAATAGTGTTGCTATGATCATTCATATAAAATTTTGTTTGAATTATTATTTTTAATTCTTTTAGGCATTTACCTAGAAAGAGAATTGCTAGTCATGTGGTAATTCTATGTTTATTTTTAATTTTTATTTTTTTTAGAGATGGGGTTTCACTAGGTTGCTGAGGCTGGTCTTGAACTGGCCTCAAATAATCCTCCTGCCTCAGTCTCCCAAGTAGCTGGGGTTACAGACAGAAACCATTTGTATTTGGTGTTTATTTTTAATTTTTTGAGGAACTGCCAAACTGTTTTCTGTGGTGGCTGCATCATTTTTCATGCCTACCAGCAATGTATTAGGGTTCCAATTTCTTAGCATTTACAGTAACACTTTTATTTTTCCTTTAAAAAATTTATGTAGGTGTGAGTGGCATCTCATTGTGGTTTGGATTTGCATTCCACTAATGACTTATGATGTTGAACATCTTTTCATGTGATTTGGGGCCATTTGGCCCATTCGATACCTTCTTTGGAGAAATGCCTACTCAAGTCCTTTGCCTGTTTTTCAATTGGATTGTCTTTTTTTTCTTGAGACAGGGTGTCACTCTGTTGCCCAGGCTGCAGTGCAGTGGTGTGATCTTGCCTCACTGCAACCTCTGCTTCCCGGGTTCAAGTGATTCTCCTGCCTCAGCCTCTTGAGTAGCTGGGATTACAGGCACGCACCACCACACCCGGCTAATTTTTGTATTTTTAGTAGAGATGGGATTTCACCATGTCGACCAGGCTGGTCTTGAACTCCTGGCCTCAAGTGATCTGCCTGCCTTGGCCTCCCAAACTGCTGGGATTACAGGCATGAGCCACCGTGCCTGGCCACAGTGGCAATTTTAATAATTTTTAAATTACTTTTTGAGCCACACCTGGTAGCTGACACCTATAATCCTAGCGTTTTGGGAGGCTGAGGCAGGCAGATCACTTGAGCCTCAGAGGTCGAGACCAGCCTGGGCAACATGGTGAAACCTCATATCTACAAAAAATACAAAAAAATTAGACAGGCATGGTGGTGCGCACTTGTAGTCTCAGCTACTTGGGAGGTACTGAGGTGGAGGGATCATCCCTGTCTCAAATTCCAGGCTGGTCTCAAACTCCTGGCTTCAAGCAATAATAATAATGTATTATTATTCTCTCTGTCTCCAGAGTATTGGGATTACAGGCGTGAACCACTGTGCCCACCTTATTTTTTGTCTTTTTGTTGTAAGACTTCTTTATATATTCTGAATATCAATCCCTGATGAGCTATATGGCTTGTAAATATTTTCTCCCATTCTTTAGATTGTCTTTTCACTCTTGATAGTGTCCTTTGATGCATAAAAGTTTTTAATTTTGACGAAGTCCAATTTATCTATTTTTTTGTTGTTGATTACTGTTTTGGTGTCATATTCAATAAATTGTCACAGGATCCTTCAGGTGTTGCTTTGCCAGCTAGAAACCTCTGTGGCCGGTGGCGCCTTCTGCCTGAGTATTGCTTGCACCCACTGGGTTTGTTCTGCCCACTCAGCCCAGCAGGCAACGCAACAGCCTGGGCTGGGCTCTCCAAAGGGCTGCAGTTCTTTTCTTCTTGTCGCTGGGAATGTGGCAAGTGGAGGGGTGTGTTTCAGCCCTATGTGTTACTACAGCTCTTTTTTTTTTTTTTTGAGATAGAGTCCCACTCTGTTGCCCAGGCTGAAGTGCAGTAGCATGATCTCAGCTCACTGCAACCTCCGCCTCCTGGGTTCAAGCAATTCCCCTGCCTCAGACTCCTGAGTAGCTGGGATTACAGGCACGTGCCACCACGCCCAGCTCATTTTTGTATTTTTAGTAGAGACGGGGGTTTCACCATGTTGGTCAGGCTGGTCTCAAACTCCTGACCTCCTGATCTGCCCACCTCAGCCTCCCAAAGTGCTGGGATTACAGGTGTGAGCCACTGTGACCAGCTGTATTACAGCTCTTTTAGCTGCTATTTGGCAGGTTCTGAGTTTTTGTTCCCTGTCCAGGAAGAATGAAGTACACGGACAACTAGAGGGTGAGCAAGGTGGAGAGGAGCTTCATTGAGAGGCAGAACCATTCTCAGGAGACCCAAAGTGGGTAGCTCCTTTCTGCAAGCAGGTCATCCCAACGAGTGTCCAGCTGTCAGAGGAGAAGAGACCCGCAGTGGGTAGCTCCCTTCCACAGGCAGGTCATCCCAATGTCTGTGCAGCCCTCAGCAGACAGGAGACCTGGAGTGGGTAGCTCCTATTCGCAGGCAGATCATCCCATCATCTCTGCAGCCCTTAGTGGAGAAGAGACATGGAGTGAGTAGCTCCTAATAGCAGGCAGGTCTTCCTGTTGTGTGCCTGAGTCTGGCTGAGACTGAGGTTTTTATGGGCTTCAGAGGGGAGGAAATGAGTGCTGAATTGGTCCATGGTTCGCCATGGGTGGGTCCAGAAAAAGCACCATAAGTTCTCACTCCAGTCCATGGAACTGGCAGCCCAGCCCACAGGCTTCAGACTGTCACTGGCTTGAAGGTGGGGCTTCACCGGGCACCTGCCCCTTTCAGTCCACGAGCCTGTCTGCCTCCTGCTGCCATCAATCTGCCATCCAAGTGCCCATGGCACCAAGGCTGTTTGTGCCAAGGGGTGCCTGCAGGCCCATGGTGAGCTGCCCTCAGCACCCCCTTGGCCTCCCACTTATGCTTATCTCTGCCCAAAGCCCAGAGAGGGCCAAGTTGGCAGGGGGCTGGTGTATCAGTGCTGCCCTGAGCATGTGCACACTGTGGCAGGTTGTGACAGTGCCTGGGCTCAGCCTGAACTTTGCTCCAAAATTGGAGTGGGCACCAGGAGCAGGAAGAGGCCAGGCAGTGGGAACAGGCATTTTTGAGCCTGTGGGGGCAGGGGGCTTCCTGAGTCAGGAGTGCAGGGATGCCTGGGTCCACAGCCACAGCTGGTTGGCTGCAGCTGCACCGGCCCTGCCAACTTGGAAGGGAGTGGGGCTCCCACCTGTTCTTGGCTCCCGTTGGCTCCATGGAGTGTGCAGCCCCAGCCATGCCCACCCCCCCCCACCAGCCCCCCCAAATGCTGGTGTCATGGCAGTAGCCACCACTCCAAACAGGCCGCTGCTGCCATCAAAATCATCAGCAAATCCAAGCTCAAGAAGATTCCTGTATTTTCTTTCAAGAATTTTATAGTTTTAGTCCTTATATTTAGACTTTTTTTTGGAGATAATTTTTGTGTGTCGTGTGAGAGAGGAGTCCAACTTCATTCTTTTTTCTTTCTTTTTTTTTTGAATAGAGACAGGGTCTCACTCTGTTGCCTCGGCTGTTCTCAAACTCCTAGGTTCAAATGATCCTCCTGCCTCGGCCTCCCAAAGTCAACTTCATTATTTTGCACGTGGATTTTCCATCACCATTTGTTGAAAAGAGTATTCTTTCCCCATTGAATTGTCTTGGCACCATTGTTGAAAATCAATTGACTGTATGTGAGGGTAGAATGTATTATTCTTTTTTATTTTTCCTGCAAAGTCCAGGATCGAGGCTTAGAATGTATTATTAAAAAGAAAGAAAGAAAAAAAAGCAACAAAACAGAATAAAGCCTACTCATCCTTCCATTACAGAAACCAGCCTGTTAAGTTGTGTCTCAGCCTTAAGGAACTAGGTCTATCTGATCATAACAGTTGCACCAAACTAGTAGATGTAGCAACACATCATCTTGAATTACGACACACACAAACAGCTGCAACTTTACTTGTCCCAAGGGCTCTCTGGAACATCCCACAAATGACTAGAAATTGTTTTTTGGAACTTGGTGTTATGGGGAGATAATCTGAAAGACTGACCCAATAACCTTGCTTCTGGACACTAACATTATTTGTCTTTAAGATTTGCATTTTAGAAAATTTGTTGCCTCATATACAAAGTTTTTGGTCCCAGTACAATTTTTGTAGAGGCAATGGTGAGCTAACTAAATTCATTTTGGTTAATAAAAAAATGTCTACTTCCAGGCTGGACATGGTGGCTCACACCTTTAATCCCAGCACTTTGGGAAGCCAAGGCAGTCCAATCACCTGAGGTCAGGAGTTCAAGACCAGCCTGACCAACATGGAGAAATCCCATCTCTACTAAAAATAAAATTAGCTGGGCGTGGTGGTGCATGCCTGTAATCCTAGCTACTTGGGAGGCTGAGGCAGGAGAATTGCTTGGACCCGGGAGGCGGAGGTTGCAGTGAGCTGAGATCGCACCATTGCACTCCAGCCTGGGCAACAGCAGCAAAACTCTGTCTCAATAAATAAATAAATAAATAAATAAATAAATAAATAAATAAATAAATAAAAATAAAAGAGGCCAGGTGCTGTGGCTCATGCCTGTAATCCCAGCACTTTGGGAGGCTGAGGCGGGCAGATCAGGAGGTCAGGAGTTCGAGACCAGCCTGGCCGATATTGCAAAACCCCATCTCTACTAAAAATACAAAAATTAGCCAGGTGTGGTGGCGGGCACCTGTAGTCCCAGCTACTTGGGAGGCAGAGGCAGGAGAACCACTTGAAGCCAGGAGGCAGAGGTTGCAGTGAGCCGAGATCACGCCACTGCACTCCAGCCTGGGCGACAGAGCGAGACTCCATCTAAAAAAAAAAAAGGAAAAAAGTCTACTTCCGAGTTTTCTCTCTCTCTCTCTCTCTCTCTCTCTCTCTGTCTTTCTTTCTTTCTGACGAAGTTTTGCTTCTGTGGCCCAGGCTGGAGTGCAGTGGCGCTATCTCAGCTCACTGCAACCTCAGCCTCCCAGGTTCAAGCGATTCTCCCACCTCAGCCTCCCAAGTAGCTGGGATTACAGGTGCCCACCACGACACCCAGTTAATTTGTATTTTTAGTAGAGATGGGGTTTCACCATGTTGGCCAGGCTGCTCTCAAATTCCTGACCTCAAGTGATCCGCCCGCCTTGGCCTCCCAAAGTGCTGGGATTACAGGCATAAGCCACCGTGCTCGGCGGAAATATGGACTTCTAATTAAAGGACTAGTGACATTTTCACTTTACTCTCTTCTCTCAAACCCCATTAAAAACAACAACAAAAGGTATAAAAATTAAATAGCATCAATTTCTATTAAGAAAGAAAAAAAAAAAACCACTGCTGAAAACCACAAAACATGATACATTCCTGCCTATTACTGTCAACCCTGCCCCAGAAAGAGGAGGGCATACAGCCATCTGGTACATGCTGCACCTTGGACTTTTAAAAGGATATAGAATTCCCTCAGAATTGAGCCTCAGAGGCATCTTCAGAGGCAACTAGTGTTCTTTTTGTTTGGGTTTTTTTTTTTTTTTTTTTTAGATGGAGTTTTGCTCTCGTCGCCCAGACTGGAGTGCAATGGTGTGATCTCAGCTCACTGCAACCTCTGCCTCCTGGGTTCAAGCGATTCTCCGGCCTCAACCTCTTGAGTAGCTGGGATTATAGGTGACCGCCGCCAGGCCTGGCTAATTTTTATATTTTTAGTAGAGATGAGGTTTCACCATGTTGGGCAGGCTAGTCTCGAACTCCTGACCTCAGGTGATCCACCTGCCTCAGCCTCCCAAAGTGCTGGGATTACAGGCGTGAGCCACCGTGCCTGGCCTGTTGTTTGTTTTTTAAGGACATTAATTTTTTTTTGAGACAGGATCTTACTCTGTTGTCCAGGCTAGAGTGCAGTGGCAGTGGAGTGCATGGCTCATTGCGGCCTTGACTTCCTGGACTCAAATGATCAGGAGGAGGGTCTTAAAAAGAGGCTGGCTGGCATGGTTGCTCATGCCTGCAATCCTAGCACTTTGAGAGGCTGAAGTGGGCAGATCATTTGAGCCCAAGAGTTCAAGACCAGCCTAGGCAACATGGCAAAACTCGTCTCTACTAAAAACACAAAAATTACCCTAGTGTGGTAGAGCATGCCTATAGTTCCAGCTACTTGGGAGGCTGAGGATCACTTGAGCCCAGAAGGCAGAGTCTGCAGTGAGTCGAGGCTGCACCACTGCACTCCAGTGACAGAGTGATACCCTGTCTCAAAAACAAACTAACAAACACACAAAAAACAAAACAAACAAAAAACAAATATAAAGGGTGAAAAATGGCTGGGCGCGGTGGCTCACGCCTGTAATCCTAGCACTTTGGGAGGCTGAGGCAGGCAGATCATGAGGTCAGGAGTTTGAGACCAGCCTGGCCAACATAGTGAAACTCCATCTCTACTAAAAAATACAAAATTAGCCAGGTGTGGTGGCACGCGACTGTAGTCCCAGCTACTTGGGAGGCTGAGGCAGAGGAATCGCTTGAACCCGGGAGGTGGAGGTTGCAGTGAGCCGAGATCATGCCATTGCACTCCAGTCCAGGTGACAGTGTGAGACTCCGTTTCAAACAAACAAACAACAAAAAAAACCCCTCAATATTATATTATGAACATCTTGGGTTATTAAACATGCACAGAAAACTTTAAATTGTGGTTTAATGTTCTAGACCATGGCTATAAAACAGTTCACCTACTGCTAGATGTTTCAGTTTCTACCAGTTTTTTGCTATTATAAATAGTGCTGCAATGAATATCACAATACATAAAGACACTTTGAATCCCATTTTTGTGGTATTTGCAAACCTTTTCCAAGCAACCTCTTCCAATGAGTGGTATTAGCTCCAAATGCATGCTTTGTTCCTTCCTGGTCTCACTTTTTTTTTGTACTTGACTTCCCTAGTCATATTACTTGAAGGCTCAGTCTCCCTTCAGTTCCCAGAATAATCTGGCTTTGAAGTAGTATCGAAGCAGCTTTCAGTTTTCACATAATAGCTCCATATCAGCTAGGTCTACTTTGGTCTCCTTCCCTGGTTTCTTTTCTAGGAAACATTCTTGTCCTTTGCACCCTTTGGGAGAACCAGAGCCCTGCCCTGCTCTTGCCAACAGGGACTGGAACTGTGCCCTTGAGACTCAGCCCAGTCACTTCTTTGTGTATTTGGAGAAAAGGACTGCAGGAGGCTTTATTTTAATCTCTTAGAGTGAGAGGACGTGTGGTCAGATCCACTTTGGCAGCAAGCTATGGTCTTTTTGTTTTTTTTGTAGAGGGAAGGCTCTCACTGAGCCTCAAGAGGAGAGAGACTTTAATTACTAACATGATCCCAACAGTCCCAGCCTCTGCTTTGTGGCTTCTCCTTCCCTGTTACGATTTGCATGGATTTATTGGAAAACACAATGACTTCCAGGAACTGCTAGCAAGCCAGGCCCATTTGTTTCTTAGTAGGTACTAGATTCTATTTCCTTGTTCAACTTAAATTAGTCTGTAAAAGTCTTGGACTTTTTAATGCTACATTGATGTCAAGACAAGCACTGGGAGAAATCAGATTTTTATTGTGCTGAAACCTTGGCACAATGGAGCCAAATCTATAGAATGGCAAAATAAATAGATGTAGAAAAATACTTTCAAACCTACGTATTCATTTAGAACTTTCCATCCAGTGTGGCAATCAGGAACAGGAAGAGAGAGAGAGAAAAAAGAAGAACTTTCCAGAAGATTAAAACTATGTAAGTCAAGGGTAACTTTAAATAAAATGAAAACAATTTCACTTAAGACTCAGAAATTAGTTTGCTAACTTCAATTTCTGGGTAAATAAAAACTGAGGAAAGTGGGTTAGATAGCTTAGGCATCATTCAAGTTCTTAGAGACCACACATTCATATGCTGGCCACAGGAAGAGAGTTTATGGTGCAAATGGAATAATTCCTTTACTAAACAAACGTAATTGAGCAAGTACTATATATCGAGGGTTCAAAGAGCCTTATGGCCTACAGTAAAAAACTAGCGTATATGGGCTGGGCACGGTGGCTCACACTTGTAATCCCAGCACTTTGAGAGGCTGAGGTGGGCGGATCATGAGGTCAGGAGATTGAGACCATCCTGGCTAACACAGTGAAACCCTGTTTCTGCTAAAAATACAAAAAATTAGCCGGACGTGGTGGTGGGCACCTGTAGTCCCAGCTACTCAGGAGGCTGAGGCAGGAGAATGGCGTGAACCTGGGAGGCGAAGCTTGCAGTGAGTTGAGATAGTGCCACTGCATTCCAGCCTGGGTGACAGAGCGAGACTCCATCTCAAAAAAAAACAAAACAAAAAAACCAACCAAACAAACGGAACAAACAAATTCATGTATATGCCAGGTGTGGTGGCTCACACCTGTAATCCCAGCACTTTGGGAGGCCGCGGTGGGCAGATCACCTGAGGCCACGAGTTCGAGACCAGCCTGAACAACATGGAGAAACTCCATCTCTACTAAAAATACAAAATTAGCCAGGTGTGGTGGCGCATGCCTGTAATCCCAGCTACTTGGGAGGCTGAGGTAGGAGAATCACTTGAACCCGGGAGGCAGAGGTTGCATTGAGCCGAGAGCATGCCATTGCACTCTAGCCTAGGCAACAAGAATGAAACTCCATCTCAAAAAAGAAAAAAAAATTAGTGTATATGCTAGAATACAGTGGAACAACGGGAATGTAACAAAAGTGTCCAAGAAAACCTGGGGCAAATCAGGGATGATGCCATGGGATCTAAGATAATTCTTTTGAAGGATAAACAGAAGGTTGCTAGAGGGACAAGATGAAGGGCGTTGGAAAATGTGGAAGTGTGTTAGAGGAAGGACTAGCACATGCAAAGGTGTGGATGCATTAGACAGCATGGTATATTTGAGGCACAGCTTAAATATGGACTGGGAGATGGAGAGGAGAGACATAGATTGGGGTACTGGGACATCCTACCTATTTTTTTTTTTTCTTAGACAAAGTCTCGTTTTGTCACCTAAGTGGGAGTACAGTGGCATGATCATCACTAATTGCAGCCTTGAACTCCTGAGCTCAAATGATCCTCCTGCCTCAGCCTCCTAAGTTCCTAGAACTACTGGTGTGCAGCATGCCTGGCTAATTTTTAATTTTTAGTAGAGATAGGGTCTGGTGTGTTGCCCTGGCTGGTCTTGAATTCCTGGGCTCAAACTATTGAGCCTCCCATCTTGGTCTCCCAAAGTGCTGGGATTACAGGCATGAGCCACTGTTCTGGCCAGTTCTACGTATTTTTGTTACGGGAATAGAGGTGATATGTGTATAAACAGGTGCTAAAAGATGAGGCTGAGCAAGGAAAAAGAAATTAGACCACAAACTGCTTTTTGTGTGTATTTTTAAAAAGTTTTTAAAAACCTTTTAAAAAAGTAATAATTGTATATATTTATGGGGTACAATGTGATATTTTGATGTAAGTATACACTGTAGGTTGATCAAATCAGGCTATTTATCACATCCATCACCTCAACTATAAACTGTTTCTTTGACCATGAACAGCTTTTAGACCTTCAAATTTTGCCAAATAATAGGTCATTGGGCCCCCATGCACTTTAATAGGCATGGGTTTTAATTGGAGGGATTTTGTTTTACCTTTTTTGTTTGTTTGTTTGTTTGTTTTTCTTTTTGAGATGGAGTTTCCCTCTTGTTGCCCAGGCTGGAGTGCAATGGTGTGATCTCGGCTCACTGCAACCTCCACCTCCCGGGTTCAAGCTATTCTCTTGCCTTAGCCTCCCCAGTAACTGGGATTACAGGCATGCGCCATCACGCCCAGCTAATTTTGTATTTTTAGTAGAAATGTGGTTTCTCTATGTTGGTCAGGCTGGCCTTGAACTCCTGACCTCAGGTCATCCGCCCACCTCGGCCTCCCAAAGTGCTGGGATTACAGGAATAAGCCACCGCACCCAGCCTTCTTTGTTTTATTTCACCATAAACAGTCCTCTTCTGACTCCCCCACCATTTCTAGTCTAAGCTCTTAGGAGTGGTGTCCCTGGGTTACTCCCCACTCATCCTCCAGAAAGAAGCCCATGAGAAGACCACAGTGTTTATAAAAAGGTTTAAAGGCATTGTTATCTTTTAAAGGAACTCTGTTCTATGCTTTGAACTTATCAAATAAAATATTACCAAAATGTACACAGAATTATTTCTAATCTAGCATTCACTTGGATGGCTAGAAGTTGAGTAGAGAGGGAGGAAAGTTTTATTAGTTATGTAGGATAGTCTTTTAAATTATATATATGTTTTTAAAATTATATACATATAATTATAATTATATGTATATAATTTTAAAAGTAATAAAGGCTTACTAAAAAAAACCTACACAGATTCATGTGGAATTAATAAGTGATTATCCCTCTTCCCTGGCTCCAACTAAGTAGCAGCTACTGTTAAAAAGTTTAGTACCTATCCTTTTAGAAATTATCTGTGCATGCTACCTGTCTTGTCTTAGTGCTATTTAAAAAAGGAAAAGAGGCCGGGTGGGGTGGCTCACGCCTGTAATCCCAGCAGTTTGGGAGGCCAAGGCGGGTGGACCACGAGGTCAAGAGATAGAGACCATCCTGGCCAACATGGTGAAACACGGTCTCTAATAAAAATACAAAAATTAGCTGGGCGTGTTGGCATGTGCCTGTAATCCCAGCTACTTGGGAGGCTGAGGCAGGAGAATCGCTTGAACTTGGGAGGTGGAGGTCGCAGTGAGCTGAGATTACACCACTGCACTCCAGTCTGGCGACAGAGCAAGACTCTGTCTCAACAAAAAAAAAAAAAAAAAAAGAAGAAAAAAAAAGGAAAAAAGAAATAAATTATCTGCACGTACAGAAATTTGTGTTTTTGTTTTTTAAATATAAATAAAATAATTCTATAGATTCTTCATAATATGTTAAGAAGCACAAAAGCAACAAATGAATACCAAATCTGTTGGCTGCATTTCTCAATCACATATAGTTCCCAAGTATTCTGGAAAGCGTCTCTAATCTCCTTTCTAGGCCTGACCTTCAACACATGCATAATGAAATAGCTGTCCACAAATGCAGCAGCAATGACTGTCATGGCAAAACCTATTATTCATTTCCTATACCTTTCACTGCTCTTCTCTTTCTTCAGCATCTAGCACAGTGTCATTCTAGGTACTGAATAGGTATCTGTTAACATCTGTGCAGCATGCATTTTAACATCATACTAGATGTTAAGGTACTGGGTAAAGTTGCCAAAAGTCCCCATATAGTGGTCTTATGACTGAGATTATGCCTTCTTTTCTTGAGAACTAGATTTTTTCCCCCCTCTTTAACTGATTGGTTGAGGGATTTACTTGGGTGAGCTCCTCTGGCTAAATGTTTTGCAGTGAAGTTCAGAACAAGGGGAAAATAGAGCTGATTCTATACGGTGTCAATTAAATGTACTCATAAACCCATGTTGCTCTTTCTTTCTTTCTTTTTTTTTTTTTGAGACAGAGTCTTGTTCCGTTGCTCAGGCTGGGGTGCAATGGCGTGATCAAGGCTCACTGCAACCTTGACCTCTTGACCTCAAGCGATTCTCCCATCTCAACCTCCCAAGGAGCTGGCACCACAGGCACACGCCACCATACCAGGTTAGTTTTATTTTTTGTAGAGATGGGGTCTATGTTGCCCAGGCTGGTCTTGAAATCCTGGGCTCAAGTGATCCTCCCACCTCGGCCTCCCAAAGTGCTAGGATTACATGCACAAGCCACTGTGCCCAGCTCGTCTTTCAAATACAGTAACAAAGTGGTGATCTGCTTCCCTGAAGAAAGTCAGAATCTATTCCATCTCCTTTTCTGTTTTTGAATCCTCACATTGTCATTTATTAAACGTGTGACCACAAAGATTCTCTTAATCTCTCTGAGCTTTAGTTTCTTCCTGTGAAACAAAAAAAGAAAATAAAACCTATCTTGTGCAGTTAGTCTAAGAATTAAATGAGATTGCCTTTGTGAAAGCATGTGTCAAGCATGGAGTAGGTGGAAAACACAGTGGTTGAAGCATATGCTCTACAGCCAGATTGCATCAGCTCAAATACCAGCTCTACCAGTTATTAGCTGGATGACCTTGAGCAAATTACTCAACCTCTCACTATGTCTCTGTAAGATGGGAAAAATAATTAGACTATTTTGAGGATTAAGTAAGATTATATATATATTTTTTGGCACTGACAGTAGTAGTTTTATATTTACTGTTATTGTTACGAGTACAGGTCCTCTGTAAAACTTCCCTTTCTCTTCTTCCCCTTCCTTCTTCTCTTTGACTTATCTAAATAATCTAAAGTAAGATTCCAAAGCTCTGCTTTTTCTGGGTTAAGAGATGAGAGGCTGAAAGACTGACTGTTGCGTGTTGCTATGGATTAAACTGTGATCCCTCCAAATTCATGTTAGGTTGAAGCCCTAAACCCAAAATGTGACTGTATTTGGAGGCAGGTTTTTAGGTACAGCAGCCTCCCTTTACCTGTGGATGTTATGTTCCAAGATCTCCAGTGGATACCTGAAATAGCGGATGGTACTGAACCCTATATATACTATGTTTTTTCCTATACACACGCAACTATGATGAAGTTTAATTTATAAATTAGACACAATAAGTGTGTTGATTTTAAGTATCGGCCAGGCATGGTGACTCATGCCTGTAATCCCAGCACTTTGCGAGACAAAGGTGGTGGGCAGATCACCTGAGGTCAGCAGTTCGAGACCAGCCTGACCAACATGGGGAAACCCTGACTCTACTAAAAATACAAAAATTAACCAGGCATGGTGGCACATGTCAGTAATCCCGGCTACTTGGGAGGCTGAGGCAGGAGAAGACCAGCTGAGCCAGGTTGGGAGGCTGAGGCAGGAGAAGACCAGCTGAGCCAGGCTGGTCTTGAACTCCTGACCTCAGGTGATCCACCTGCCTCGGCCTCCCAAATTGCTGGGATTACAGGCATGAGAGAGCCACTGTGCCCAGCCAGAATGGTGTACATTTTAAATGTATAAATTGTTTATTTCTGGAATTTCCATTTCATATTTTTAGACCACAGTTGACTGCAGGTAACCTAAACCACAGAAAGCAAAACTGTGGATAAGGGAGGACTACTGCAATTAAGGTTATATAAGCCCATAAATGTGAGGCCCTAATCTGATAGAACTGGTGGTGCTATAAGAAAAGGAAGAGATCTATCTCCCTCTGTCCCTCCACCACATGAGGCACAGTGAGAAGGCAGCCATGTGCAAGTCAGGATGAGGACCCTTACCAGAAACCAACCCTGCCAGACCTTGATCTGGGACTTCTAGCCTGCAGGACTGTGAGAAAATAAATTTGTGTTGTTTAAGCCACCCAGTCTATGGTATTTTGTTTTGGCAGCCCAAGCTGCCTAAGACAGATTTTAGTACTGTGAAGTAACAGATAGATAAAAATGTGCAAGTGGCTTTGGAACTAGATAATGGATAGAGATTGGAGGAGTTTTGAGGTGAATGCTAGAAAAATCCTAGACTGCCAGGAAGGAATGGTTGGTAGAAATATGGACATTAAAGGTGATTCTGGTGAGGACTCAGGAAGGGAAAAGGAGAGCTGGAGAGAAAACCTCCATCTTCTCAGAGAATACATAAACAATCATGAATGGAATGTCAGTAGAAATATGGTCTTTAAGGCCATTCTGATGGGGTCTCAGAGAAAAATGAGATAAGATATTGAAAAATGGAGAAAAGGTGATCACTATTATAAAGAAGCAAAGAACCTGCCTGTATTGTGTTCTAGTGTTTTGTGGAAGACAGAACTTGTGAAGGATGAAATTAGATATTTAGCTGAGGTGAATTCTAAGTAAAATTTTGAAGGTGTGGCCTGGGTCCTCTTGACTGTTTATAGTAAAATGTAAGAGTTGAGAGATAAAGAAGGAATTGCTATGTTTAAAAGGAACCAGAACGTAAAGGTTTTGGAAAATTTTCAGCCTGTCCATATTGTAAAAAAATGAGAAAGCTTGAGGCTGGGCACAGTGGCTCAAGCCTGTAATCTTAGCACTTTGGGAGGCCAAGGTGGGTGGATCACGAGGTCAGGAGTTCAGGACCAGCCTGACCAACATGCTGAAACCCTGTCTCTACTAAAAACACAAAAATTAGCCGGGTGTGGTGGTGCGTGCCTGTAATCCCGGCTACTTGGGAGGCTGAGGCAGGAGAATCGCTTGAACCCGGAGGCAGAGGTTGTAGTGAGCCGAGATCGTGCCACTGCACTCCAGCCTGGGCAACAGAATGAGACTCCATCTCAAAAAGAAAAAAAAAAGAGAGAAAGCTTGTTCTGAAGAGAGCACTCTGGTGTGACTGAACAACCATTTGATGAGGAGATTAGCATGGGTGTGAACCACACATGTAATCAACCACCTCAACAACAGCCAGGAAAAAGAAAAAATCGGGTGGGATGAAAGAAGTCTGCTGGACTGAGTCTACAGGACCAGACAACAGAGCTATCTGGCTGCAAACATGCGTCGTCCTTCAAGAAAATGGAAGAATAACCTCAAAAGTTATCCAGAGATCAGAAGGACTACCATTCCCACCACAGGCTCCAGAGGGCTTGGAGGGCCGAATATCGACCCGAAGAGGATTATTCTCAAGCCTCAAGATCTAATGGAGTTTACCTTCCTAGGTTTTGGCCTTGCCTGGGGCCTGTCACCCATTTCTCCCTTTTGGAATGAAAATATCTATCCTATGCCTCTCCATTCCTTGTATTTTGTAAATATATAACTTGTCTGTTTTCACAGGTTCACAGCTGGTGAGGCTATTTAGATGAGACTTTGGACTTTCGAGTTAATGCTGGAATGAGTTAAGACTTTGGAGGCTGTTAGGATGGGATGAATGTATTTTGCATGAAATAAGGACATGAATTTGGGAGTCTGGGATGGAATGCTATGGACTGAACAGTGTCCTCAACAAATTCATGTGCTGAAGCCCTAACCACTAATTGTAACTATTTTGAGATAGGGTTTTAGGAGGTAACTAAGATTACATGAGGTCATAGGAGTGGGGCTTTAATCCAATAAAACTTGTAGCCTTTTAAGAAGGGGGAGGAAAGAAGGAGAGAGTGAGAGAATCTCTTTCTAGCATGTGAGAACATAGCGAGAAGGTCATCAATAAGCCAGGAAGAGAGTCCTCATCAGAAAGTGACCCTGCAAGACCTTGATCTGGACTTCTAGCCTGCAGAAATGTGGGAAAATAAATTTCTATTGTTTAAGCCACACTGTCTATGGTATTTTGTTAAGGGAGCCCAAGCAGACTAAGAGGCATTTTTCTTGAATCTTCAAACTGGCTTCTTGAAGTATTTACTTTTTTTTTTTTTGAGACGGAGTCTCACTCTGTTGCCAGGCTGGAGTGCAGTGGCGCGATCTTGGCTCAGTGCAACCTCTGCTTCCCGGGTTCAAGCGATTCTCCTGCGTCAGCCTCCCAAGTAGCTAGGACTACAGGCATGCACCACCATGCCCAGCTAATTTTTGTATTTTTAGTAGAGACAGGGTTTCACCGTGTTGGCCAGGATGGTCTTGATCTCTTGACCTTGTGATCCACCTGCCTCAGACTCCCAAAGTGCTGGGATTACAGGTGTGAGCCACTGCACCCAGCCTGAAGTACTTACTTTTAACAGGCTTACTATCCCTCTACTATAGCATTTCACACGTAGGGGAGTGATGCTGAAGCTACATGGTCTTCATGTGATATATAAAAAATATAGGGGCCATGGCCGGGCACAGTGGCTCACTCCTGTAATCCCAGCACTTTGGGAGGCCGAGGCGAGTGGATCACAAGGTCAGGAGATTGAGACCATCCTGGCTAACATGGTGAAACCCCGTTAAAAATACAAAAACAAAATTAGCTGGTCATGGTGGCGGGTGCCTGTAGTCCCAGCTACTCGGGAGGCTGAGGTGGGAGAATGGTGTGAACCCAGGAGGCAGAGCTTGCAGTGAGCTGAGATTGTGCCACTGCACTCCAGCCTGGGTGACAGAGCGAGACTCTGAGACTCCGTCTCAAAAAAAAAAAAATATATATATATACAAAAAAAAAAAAAAAAAATATATATATATATATATATATATATATGGGCCAGGCATAGTGGCTCACACCTGTAATCCCAGCTTCTTGGGAGGACGAGGCGGGCGGATCACGAGGTCAAGAGATTGAGACCATCCTGGCCAACATGGTGAAACCTCATCTCTACTAAAAATACAAAAATTAGCTGGATGTGGTGGTGGGCACCTGTAATCCCAGCTTCTTGGGAGGCTGAGGCAGGAAAATTGCTTGAACCCAGGAGGTAGAGGTTGCAGTGAGCCGAGATTGCACCATTACACTCCAGCCTGGGCAACAAGAGCGAAACTCCGTCTTAAAAAAACAACAAGAACAACAAAAAACACACTCTAGTCTGGGTGTGATGGCTCACGCCTGTAATCCCAGCACTTTGGAAGGCTGAGGTGGGTGAGTTGCTTGAGGTCAGGAGCTCAAAACCAGCCTATGCAATGTGGCAAAACCCTGTCTCTAAAATAATTACCAAAAAAATTAGCTGGATGTGGTGATGTGTGCCTGTAGTCCCAGCTACTCGGGAGACTGAGGCAGGAGGGTCACTTGAGCCCAGGAGGTGGAGGCTGCAGTAAGCCATGATCCTGCCACTGCACTCTAACCTGGGTGACGGAGTGAGACCCTGTCTCAAAAGCAAAAACCAAAAACCAAAAACTCCCCACTCTATACCTTCAACTTAGGAAGTGTTTATCCAAATGTAACCCCATCCCAAGTTGAGGAGTGTACTGAATGCACATTGCTTTCTATCAGAGTAAAGATCTTAATAACCAAGATCTCCAAAACAGATTTGTCCCTGAAAAAATTTGCATTACTGGGCCAAAGCAGACACTGCACAGGCAGGACATTGGGCAAATGGAGTGCCTGAGAAAAAACACATGATTATTAATATTGAAATTGCCTTTGCAAAATTATGACTGAGACAGTGAAAGAGATCTAACTTAACCAACTCCATCTTGCTTCTAACCTCCGAGCTGTCCTTGTTCATTCCTGGGCATAGGATGAACTAACTTTGGGAGAAATTTAGTTTACAGATCATAGTTTAAACAAAGACGGTAACAGCCCTTTCCCAAAGCAGACCTCCTTGCCTGGGGACTAGATTGCCTTTGTAGGACTAACGAGTTAGGCCCAAGATTATAAATTATGGTTTAGGAGTCATGCAGCTGGATACAAGATTCTGACCCTCCCTAAACTGCTAAGATCAGTGCTTGAGATATTTTGCAGACCTTGCACTTGATGGATCACCCAGATCAATAAACTAGCTCATCTGATCTTGTGGTCCCCCACCCAGGAACTGACTCAGCCCAAGAAGAGAGCTTCGACTCCCCATGATTTCATCTCTGATCAATCAGCTCACTGGCTTCGCCCCCCACCCCCCCACCATGTTATCCTTAAAAACTCTGCTGCTTGAATGCTCAGGGAGACAGATTTCAGTAACAGTAAAACTCTGGTATCCCGCAGCTCTGCGTGAATTACTCTTTCACTATTGCAGCTCCCCATCTGGATAAATTGGCTCTGTCTAGGCAGTGGGCAAGGTGAACCCCTTGGGTGGTTACAATGTTAATATGAAAAAACAAATCACAACACTCACAGAGTAAGAGGGTGGGATATCATCTTTGAAAACGAAGGAACCCATGATTCCTTTTACAAATTAACTCAAAACCATGTATCTTTCGAGGTTTACGGAGGAAGAAATTTAGGAACAGAATTCAGTAACTTGCCTAGGTTATGCAATTAAAAACTTTAAACTTGGGTTTCAGTCTGGGCAGTCTGGCTCTATAAATCCACTGGCATAAACAGAAGAAATTCCCCCGTGGTGACCCCAGTAGTTTACCCTGAAGCAAGTAAGATCAAGAATAAATCTAAACTTTTTCCTTCATCTCTTTGTAGCATACTGAAATGAATGGGATCCCCTCCCCAAATCAAATACAGTGAACATCAATTCCCACCAACGCCTAATATTATAAAGAATAACCAGCAGGCTGGGCACGGTGGCTCTTGCCTGTAATCCCAACACTTTGGGAGGCCGAGGCAGGTGGATCCCCTGAGGTCAGCAGTTCGAGACCAGCCTGGCCAACATGGTGAAACCCTATCTCTACTAAAAATATAAAAATTAGCTGGGTGTGGTGGCACATGCCTGTGATCCTAGCTACTTGGGAGGCTGAGGCAGGAGAATCGCTTGAACCCGAGAGGTAGAGGTTGCTGTGAGCCAAGATTGCAGCACGGCATTCCAGCCTGGGTAACAGAGCAAGACTCCGTCTCATAAAAAACAAACAAACAAACACACACCAGTAACAACACAGTTAATGGTTAAACACTGGATATGTTGTCAATCAAATCATAAATACAGATAAAGTTGCCTGCTTTCCCTTTTTTGTTTAACATAGATTAAGGAAATCCACTTAAAGAAATAAGAAATGGATCAGGGCTGAGCTCAGTGGCTCATGCCTGTAATCCCAGCACTTTGGGAGGTGGATCATTTGTGGTCCGGAGTTCAAGACCAGCCTGACCAACATGGTGAAACCCCATCTTTACTAAAAAAACAAAAAATTAGCTGGGCATGGTGGTGTATGCCTGTAATCTCAACTACTCAGGAGGCTTAGACAGAAGAATCACTTGAACCCAGGAGGCAGAGGTTGTGTTACAGAGCGAGACTCTGTCTCAAAAAAAAAAAAAAAAAAGGGATCAGAAATAAGAGGCATATGTTGAAAACATGAAAGATTGTATTAGCATTATTTGCAGATGATTTACCTAAAAAACTTTAGGGAAACAAGTTAAAACTGGTAGGCTTTTTACAGAAGTTTCAAAGTGATGAATATAAAATAAATACATTGAAAAATCAATAAAGCTACATATTAGCAGTAAATTCTTAACCAAAAAATCTTATTCACAGCAATAATAATAAAAAAGAATCAAAATAACTTTAGCAAGAATTGTTTAGTACCTAGATGAAGAAAACTATAAAAAGTCCTATATAGACGGGGAATGGTGGCTCATGCTGTAATATCAGCACTTTGGGAAGCTGAGGCAGATCACTTGAGCCCAAGGGTTGGAGACCAGCCTGGGTGACATGGCAAGACTCTGTCTCTAAAATAATTTTTAAAATTAGCTGGGCATGGTGGTGCACACCTGTAGTCCTAGCTACTTAGGAGGCTGAAGTGGGAAAATTGCTTGAGCCCAGAAGTTAGAGTTTGCAGTGAGACACGATCATGTCATTGCACTTTAGCCTGATGGCAGAGATCTCGTCTCCAAAAGCAAACAAAAAAAAAACCCCAAAGAAAAAGTCCTATACTCTGACCCAGTAATTCAATATCTAGAAATTCATTTATGGAAAGAGTCAGAACTTCAAAGATTTGCTAAAAAAATTATAAGTGCTTAAATATTAGAAAGATTTAAATATTCAATAGTAGGAGAATGTTAAATGTTATGGTACATCTTCACGATTAAATCTTTACAATCATTAAAGACTTTTAATGATTATTTAATGACATAGAAAAATGCTAAAAATACTCTCTAGTGAAAAAAAGCAGCGTACCAAATTTCTTATACCATTTGATGCTAATTTTGTTTAATACTGGGCAGATAATTCTCATTTTCCTTATAATTTTCTCAAGTATTCCCACCTTACATCTCAATGCTTCCAATTCTCCTCATTATAGTTTGTGGTTTTATTTTCCTCTGACTGATCCCCAATTCTTATCACTCCAGTTAATCCATGGGCAGTTTCATTCACCCCAAAGACTTTCTCGTTTATTTTTTTTGAGACAGAGTTTCACTCTTAATGCCCAGTCTGGAGTGCAATGGTGTGATCTCAGCTCACTGCAACCTCCTCCTCCCAGGTTCAAGTGATTCTCCTGCCTCAGCCTCCCGAGTAGCTGGGATTATAAGCATGCACCACCACACATGGCTAACTTTGTATTTTTAGTAGAGACGGGGTTTCTCCATGTTGGTCAGGCTGGTCTCAAACTCCCAACCTCAGGTGATCCGCCCGCCTCAGCTTTCCAAAGTGCTGGGATTACAGGCCTGAGCCACTGCACCCAGCCCACCCCAAAGACTTTCATCCTCCCATATGCTAAAGATGCCTAATTTATTATCTCTTCATACCCAATTCTCCTCCTTTGCAAACTACCCTCACTAATCTTTATCCACCTAGATAGCTAGGTGGGTTTCCATTATCCCAAATTTCTTTTGTTCCTTGAATTCCTGCTATTTCTTTTTTTTTTGAGAGGGAGTTTCGTTCTTGTTGCCCAGGCTGAAGTGCAATGGTGTGATTTCGGCTCACTGCAACCTCTGCCCTCCTGGGTTCAAGCCATTCTCCTGCCTCAGCCTCCCAAGTAGCTGGGATTACAGGGATGCGCCACCACACCCGGCTAATTTTGTATTTTTAGTAGAGACCGGGTTTCTCCATGTTGGTCAGGCTGGTCTCGAACTCCCGACCTCAGGTTATCTGCTCCCACCCCCTCGACCTCCCAAAGTGCTGGGATTAGAGGCGTGAGCCACCGCACCCGGCCTATTTCTACCTCTTAAATAAGACTGGAGGCCAGGTGCACTGGCTCCTGTCTCTAATCCCAGCATTTTGGGAGGCCAAAGTGGGAGACTGCTTGAGTCCAGGAGTTCAAGACCTGCTTGGGCAAGCTAGCAAGACTCCATCTCTACCGAAAAAAAAGGTAGCTGGCAAGGTGGTGCATGCCTGTGGTCCCAGTTACTTGGGAGGCTGAGGTGGAAGGATCCCTTGCACCCGGGAGTTAGGCTGCAGTGAGCTGTGATTGTGCCACTGCATTCATCCTGGGTGACAGAGCAAAACTGACTCAAATAAAATGAAAAAAACAAAACAAAACAAAATCTTGGGGCTGGGCATGGTGGCTCACATCCATAATCTCAGCACTTTGAGGGGCTGAGGTGGGAGGATTGCTTGAGCCTAGGAGTTCCAGACCAGCCTGGGTTCATTAGTTCATTCTCACATTGCTATAAAGAAATACCTGAGACTGGGTAATTTATAAGGAAAAGAGGTTTAATTGGCTCATGGTTCTGCAGGCTATAAAGGAAGCATGGCAGTTTCCGCTTTTGAGGAGGCCTCAGGAAGCTTCCAATGGCAGAAGGCAAAGCGGGAGCAAGCATCCTACATGGCAGAGGCAGGAGCAAGAGAAAGAGGAAGGAACTACTACATACTTTTAAACAAGCAGATCTTGCCAGAACTCACTGACAAGGACAGTACCAAGGAGGATAGTGCTAAACTATTCATGAGAAATCTGCCTCCATGATCCAATCACCTCCTACTGATCCAAGGCCCCACCTCCAATGTTAGGATTACAATTCCACATGAGATTTGGTGGGGACACAGATCAAAATCATATCACTGCATAACTCAGGGAGAACCCATCTCTACGAAAAGTTAAAAAATAAGCCAGGTATGGTGGCCCACACCTGTAGTCCCAGCTACTCAGGAGTTCAAGGCTTCAGTGAGCTAAGATTGCACCACTGCCTAATAGCCTGGGTGTCAGTGTGACACCTTGTCTCTAAAAAAAAAAAAAAAAAGAGTTGAATTCATCCCATTATCTCCATCTCAGTTGCTGCTACCCTAATTTGAGATATCCTCCCTCCACTGGGACAAAGACAATAGACTCATCTACAATCTTGATCTCTTCAATCCATACTTTCATTAGAGTAATCATTCTGAAGCACAAAACTCATCAACTGTCTCCACAATTCACAGTTTACATTTCTGTATGATATCATGAAGGTTCAACAGAAAGAGATATATGTTCTGCCAAAGCTAATTTGTTCACAGCTCACCTAAACTTTACTGCCTTTTCTTTTTCTTTTTCTTTTTTTTTGAGACGGAGTCTCACTCTGTCACCCAGGCTGGAGTACAGTGGTGCGATTTCAGCTCACTGCAACCTCCGCCTCCTTGGTTCAAGCGATTCTCCTGCCTTAGCCTCCTGCGTAGCTGGGATTACAGGCGTATGCCACCATGCCTGGCTAATTTTTTGTATCTTTAGTAGAGATGGGGTTTCACCATGTTGGCCGGGCTAGTCTTGAACCCTTGACCTCCTGATCCGCCTGCCTCGGCCTCTCAAAGTGCTGGGATTACAGGCGTGAGCCACCCCGCCTGGCCCAAAATTCATTTTTATTTTTCATTTTAATTTTTAGAGACAGGGTTCTGCCATGTTGCCTAGGCCGGCTTTGAACTTCTGGCCTCAAGCAATCCTCCTACCTCAGCCTCCTGAGTATCCGGGACTATAGGGTGCGTGCCACCACACCTAGCTAAATTTTCAGGTCGGGCGAGGTGGCTCAGGCCTGTAATCCCAGCACTTTGGGAGGCCAAGGCGGATGGATCATCTGAGGTCAGGAGTTCAAGATCAACCTGGCCAACATGGCGAAACCCCATCTTTTTTTTTTTTTTTTTTTTTTGAGACAGAGTCTCACTCTGTCGCACCAGGCTGGAGTGCAGTGGTGTGATCTTGGCTCACTGCAACCTCCACCTCCTGTGTTCAAGCAGTTCTCCTGCCTCAGCCTTGTGAGTAGCTGGGATTACAGGCACATACCACCACGCCCGGCTAATTTTTTTATTTTTAGTAGAGAGGGGGGGTTTCACCATTTTGGTCAGGATGGTCTCGAACTCCTGACTTCGTGATCCTCCCACCTCGGCCTCCCAAAGTGCTAGGATTACAGGTGTGAGCCACGGCGCCTGGCAACCCTGTCTTACTAAAAATACAAAAGTTAGCTGGGCATGGTGGTGGGCGCCTGTAATCCCAGCTACTCGGGAGGCTGAGGCAGGAGAATGGCTTGAACACAGGAGGCAGAGGTTGCAATGAGCTGAGATCACGCCACTGCACTGCAGCCTGGGTGACAGAGCAAGACCCCGTTTCAAAAAAAAAAAAAAAAAAAGAAACACTCCAGTACCTTCCACTAAGGTTTAAATTGTTAATATTTTGTCATTTGGGGTTAAGCTATATAGGTATTTATTTTTTTCTGAATTATCTTAAAGTAAATTGCAGGCATCATAATCAGTCATATTGTATTTAGTATTAGTTTTGAGTATTTACTGTTCTGAGTATACATAATACCATAATACCAGCCCCTTCTTTCATGTTTTATTAAATTCTTTTTTTTTTTTTTTTTTTGAGACAGAGTCTTATCCTGTTGCCCAGGCTGGAGTACAATGGCGCGATCTCGGCTCACTGCAACCTCCGCCTCCTGGGTTCAAGCAATTCTCCTGCCTCAGCCTCCTGAGTATCTGGGATTACAGGCGCGAGCCTCCACACCCAGCCAATTTTTGTATTTTTAGCAGAGACGGAGTTTCACCATGTTGGCCAGGCTGATCTCAAACTCCTGACCTTATGATCCACCTGCCTCGGCCTCCCCAAGTGCTGGGATTACAGGCGTGAGCCAATGCGCCCAGCCCTGAGATTCTTGAAAAGATTAAAGAAGAAAATAAGTAATTATGTTCATGTTCTTGGAAAGGACTTTCAGTGTGACAGAAAAGAGATTGAATTTTTTTTTTTTTTTTGCTTTTGAGACAGGATCTCACTCTGTTATCCAGGCTGGAGTTCAGTGGGCATGATCTTGGCTCACTGCAGCCTCTACCTTCTGGGTTCAGGTGATCCTCTCACCTCAGTCACCCAAGTAGCTGGGATTTCGGGCACGCCACCACGCCCAGCTAATTTTTGTATTTTTAGTAGAGATGGGGTTTCACCACGTTGCCCAGGCTGGTCTCAAACTCCTAGGCTCAAGCGATCTGTCCACCTCGGCCTCCCAAAGTGCTTGGATTACAGATAGGAGCCACCGCACCCCACCAGAGATTCCATTGTAAATATCAATGATGTTAAACAAAACCCCTGAAATATTAACTTTGAATTGTAATCATCTGTATATATTTCTGATTTTTTTTCCTTTAAAAAAAAAATAGGCCAGGTGCAGTGGCTCACGCCTGTAATCCCAGCACTTTGGGAGGCTGAGGAGGGCGGATCACTTGAGGTCAAAAGTTCAAGACCAGCCTGGCCAACATGGCAAAACCCCTTCTCTACTAAAGATACAAAAATTAGCCAGGTGTAGTGGCGTGTGCCTGTAATCCCAGCTACTCAGTAGGCTGAGGCAGGAGAATCACTTTAGCTCAGGTGGCGGAGGTTGCAGTGACCTGAGATGGCACCACTGCACTCCAGCCTGGGCGACACAGCAAGACTCCATCTCAAAAAAAAATAAAAATAAAAAAGGCCAGGTGTGGTGGTGAGTGCCTGCAGTCCCAGCTACTTGGGAGGCTGACACAGGAGGATTGCCTGAACCCAGGAATTCAAGGCTACAGTGAAGTGTGATCATGCCAGTTCACTCCACCCTGGGTAATAGTGAGATCCTGTCTCTAAAAAATCCAAAAGCACACAAAAAACATATATCCGAGCTCTGTCCACTATAAAGGTCAAGTAACAATGAGAAATAATGACACTATAGCGGCCAGGCGTGGTGGCTCATGCCTGTAATCCCAACACTTTGGGAGGCTGAGGCAGGCGGGTCACCTGAGGTCAGGAGTTCGAGACCAGCCTGACCAACATGGTGAAATCCCGTCTCTACTAAAAATACAACAATTAGCCGGGCGTGGTGGTGGATGCCTGTAATCCCAGCTACCCAGGAAGCTGAGGCAGGAGACTCGCTGGACCCAGGGAGGCAGAGGCTACAGTGAGCCAAGATCGCACCACTGCACTCCAGCTGGGCAACAGAGCAAGACTCTGTCTAAAAAAATAAATAAATAACACTATAGCAATGAACACTCCTACTATGCTGGTTATGGACTCTAAATACCATTCCCTGCTAAGACAAACAAAGGCTCTTTGGAGAAATGGCTGATTTCAGAATTGGAGCAGGAAAGTATACAAGATAGTACTGGAAAGTCTCATTGTACTTGAAAGAAAGGAAGGAAATAATAAAAGACAAAGAGGTCATATGAAAAGGACATATAAGCCAACATGAAGAGACTCTCTGGCCAAACATAAGACAATTTAGTATTAAAGAACATATGACTGAACCTGAAACACCGAATACACAAAAACGCGTAATTTCCTAATGAAAGTTAAGTGTCCTCCCATTCAAGAAACAATAGATCACGACTGTAGGTGTACAGATATCAACTCTTTATTCTGAAAAATGTCAATTAAAGGGAAAAAATTAAGCACCTATCCTGTTTTTTTGTTTCAAATTATTATACATAGCAGGGTAACTAAGTAGCCTTAAGTAATAGTGAAGATTCTATTTTACAAAAGAATTATAGCTAGTACACATAGAATATGTGAGACTATTGGAAACTAAGCATTTTGCAACTTCTAAGTAATTAATGATTCAGGCAATAGGCATGAGAACATATGAAAGGTTGATGGGGGTCTTTAAAATAAAGGGAGTCATTGCCATCTGAACTCGCTGATCAATTGTAGATTCACTATAGGTCTATCAGATAGTACGTGTCTCCTGATATGATGCAAAGTACATAGTACAGCCTATGAAATATTCTTGCCCCCCCAAAAAGTTAGACCCAAATATCTGATTTGCCATGTGCAAAAAAAAAAAAAAAAAAGACCGGACATGGTGGCTCATGGCTATAATCACAGCACTTTGGGAGGCCGAGGCAGGTGGATCACCTGAGGTCGGGAGTTCAAGACCAGCTTGGCCAATATGGTGAAACCCCATCTCTACTAAAAATACAAAAAATTAGCCAGGTGTGGTGGTAGATGCCTGTAATCCCAACTACTTGGGAGATTGACGGGGGAGAATCACTTGAATCTAGGAGGCGGAGGTTGCAGTGAGCCGAGATGGCACCACTGCACTCCAGGCTGGGCGGGACAGAGTGAGACTTTGTCTCAAAAAAAAAAAAAAAGAACGTAGACATACAGGAAACAGATAAATCCAGAATGTAGGACATTCTGTATGACAACATAATTCAGTTTCTTCAACAAATGCACTGATTTGGAGAAAAGGGTAATTAAATGCAGAATATCAACCAACTATAATGTGTGGTCCTTGTCGAGATCCTGATTTGAGTAAACTAATTGTAAAAGGAAATTTTTGAGCTACCTGAAGAAATTCTGATATGGACTGGGTGTTGGTGGACACCAAAGAATTACTGTTATAGTTAATATTGTTAGATGTAATGATAATAGCTGTCTGTAGCTAGATGAAAAGTGTCCCATCTTCTTAAGAGATGCAGACCTAAGTACCTAGGGGTAAAAAACCTGATGGCTGGAGTTTTCTTTAAAATGTTTCATATACACAAAAGATGTTAAGTTAGGGATAGGTGAAGAAACAAGCACTGTAAAGTCTCGATAATCAGTGGGTTTAGGTAATACGCAAATGGGGGTTTATGATACTGTTCTTTATACTTTTGTATGTTTTTGAAATTTATAATAAAACTTTTTAAAGCTATAGATGTAAAGAGAATTAGCCATGTCAGGAAAAAAAATCCGAACAGAAGCTAAAAAATTTATTTCAATCACGCTGTCATTTAAAAACAAATGTGAAGTTATTATTATTATTATTATTATTTTTGAGATGGAGTCTTGCTCTGTCGCCCAGGCTGAAGTGCAATGGTGTGATCTTGGCTCACTGCAACCTCTGCCTCCCAGGTTCAAGCGATTCTCCTGCCTCAGCTTCCCAAGTAGCTGAGATTACAGGCGTGTGCCAATACGCCCAGCTAATTTTTGTATTTTTAGTAGATGCGGGGTTTTACCACGTTTGGCCAGGTTGGTCTTGAACTCCTGACCTGAGGTGATCTGCCCACCTCAGCCTCCCAAAGTGCCGGGATTACGGCATAAGCCACTGTGCCCCGCCGTGAAGTTATTTTACGTAGACTTGATTTTTCCCTTCCCTTCCCTGTAGACTTGATTTTTCCCTTCCCTTCCCTTCCCTCCCCTTCCCTTCCCTCCCCTCCCCTCTCTTCCCCTCCCTTCCCTCTCTTCCCCTCTCTTCCCCTCTCTTCCCTCCCCTTCCCTTCCCTCCCCTTCCCTCCCCTCCCCTCTCTTCCCCTCCCTTCCCCCCACTTACAGGGGGAAGGGAGCCACTGTGCCCCGCTGTGAAGTTATTTTATGTAAACTTGACTTTTCCCTTCCCTTCCCTTCCCTCCCTTCCCCTCCCCTCCCTTCCCCTCCTTTCCCCTCCCCTCCCTTCTCCCTCCCTTCCCCTCCCCCCCTTCCCTTCCTCCTTTTCTTTTCTTTTCTTTTTTTAGATGAAGTCTCCCTGTCACCCAGGCTGGAGTGCAATGGCTTGATCTCAGCTCACTGCAACCTCCGACTCCTGGGTTCAAGTGATTCTCCTGCCTCAGCCTCTTTAGTAGCTGGGCCACCATGCCCAGCTAATTTTTGTATTTTTAGTAGAGATGCGGTTTTACCGTGTTGGCCAGGCTGGTCTCAAACTCCTGACCTCAAGGGATCCGCCCATCTCGGCCTCCCAAAGTGCTGGGATTACAGGCGTGAACCATGGCACCGAGCCCTAGACTTTTCATACAAGATGTTCTCAGCCACTCACATTAGTTTTTTGTGTGTCTTTTGAGTATATCACTGCATATTTATTGCCAATAAATTTCTACATTGTTAAAAGATATATTACCTGTTGTCAATAATCATTATACTGGAGAGTGGAATCCCCAAAACATCACAGCTCTGCAAAAGTTCTTTCTTACGAGTCTCTCCTTGATTGTAGTAATTTCCTGAGGATAACAAATATACAGTGGTAGATTTTTTTTTAACAGTGGAGACCTATCTATTCACTCATTCTTATCCTGTTTTTGTTCCTTAAAGGATTTAAGCTGCCTGAAAATGTGTGATTATGATACAAAGTTTAAGAAAACACAACACCAAGATACTCCTGTGAGAAGACTACCAGTAGCGCAATCTTTAGAACCACGATTCACAATTCTTTCCCATCTTCGTATCTATATACCTATCTGTCTGTCTGCATTTCAGTCACATGCTAGAGGCAGCATGGTACACAGCCAAGGGTACTAACTTTGAAGTTAAGCAGATTTAGGATCAAACCATGTATGACCACTCAGAACAACTGGGGCCCCCTCTTCATTGACAGTCCTCAAATAACTGTTTAACATTGATTTAAGGATGAAGCTTTCCAAGCTCATTCTTGTTGGTATAGAAAAAGAAAATACAGGCTGCTACTCCTGAGTATTACAGGAAAATGTGCAGATACCATTTAGGAAAGCTTCCTCTTTTGAAGAGTTTCACAGCCAGCTATCCAGCATACCCCAAGGGGATCTTGATCCCATTGGCACCCCAAACAACTTATATATTCTTTATTTTCCCAAAACATATACTATATTCCCTAAAAATAGTTCTGGTAAATAAAACTCCTCTGTATCCTTACAAGTAATAATACAGTGACATTTTGGTATCACTTAAGTTGGACTCATTTTGAGCAACTGTCCAGCTAATGCACCTGTTAATTCAACTCTCCAATAAATAATTGCAGGTCTGATTTGTGCAAGTTACTTAACTTTCTTGAGCCACAGTTTCTTCACCAGTTAAGTGGAGATAATGGCTATTTTTTTTTTTTTTTAAGAGTCTTGCTGTGTCACCCTGGCTGGAGTACAGCAGCGCAATCTTGGCTCACTGCAACCTCTGCCTCCAGAGTTCAAGTGATTCTCCTGCCTTAGCTCAGTAGTTAGGATTACAGGCACCCGCCACCACGCCCGGCTAATTTTTGTATTTTTATTTGAGATGGGATTTCACCATGTTGGACAGGCTGGTCTTGAACTCCTGACCTTGTGATCCATCCGCCTCAGCCTCCCAAAGTGCTGGGACTAAAAGTGTGAGCCACTGCACCCAGCAAACAGGTTTAGTTTACAGGTTTAGTTTTGTATTGTCCTCATCATACCTTTTTTTGCGTTTTTTTTTTTTTTTAAGTCATAAACTATTTTGTGTGTATTTTGGATTTCCCTCAAATCTCTACACATACCCTCTCCCATTTTTTCTCCCTAGATTACTTGATTTTTGGTGATAAATAGTCTCATGTACATTAGTGCTGCAATTGCTAAGTTCAAAGGCTGTGCACATTCATCTATGATTATGGTTATCAGAAACTGCTTAGAATTGAGGCTGTGTTTTATTGGGGTCAGTTTTATTGCTTTGTGTTTGAACTAAGGAACTTACAACAGTTCTGGAAGCTGAAGTCAAGGACCATTTTAACTATTTTCAATAAGTTTGGTGAACATGTAGGCACTTCAACAGAACACATGTCTGCGATCCTTTAGCAGCTTGTAACTGATACATTCTAGAACAATGTCCAAGTAAGATGGGTGCACCCTGGGATGCACAAAATAATCTTTTGGGGTGGTGGAGGAAAAGCATTAGGATGTCTCCCCCTAATTTTCTTTTCTTTCTTTCCTTTTTGAGACAGAGTTTTGCTCTTGTTGCCCAGGCTGGAGTGCAGTGGTATGATCTCAGTTCACTGCAACCTCTGCCTCTCGGGTGCAAGCGATTCTCTTGCCTCAGCCTCCTGAGTAGCTGGGTTTACAGGTGCCTGCCACCACGCCTGGCTAATTTTTGTATTTTTAGTAGAGACGGGATTTCATTATGTTGGCCAGGCTGGTCTTGAACTCCTGACCTCAGGTGATCCACCTCGGCCTCCCAAAGTGAAGGGATTACAGGAGTGAGCCACAGTGCTCGGCCGTCTCCCCCTAATTTGTTTACCTTGTTTTTTATAAATGTAAGTTTTTGTTAATGTTTTTAATGTACATATTAGTCCATGTACTTATGATATATTGTAAATAAATAAAAAACTCAAGATTTTTTACCGATAGGAAAATGTGACCAAAGAGTTTTGAGACCATTATTCTAGGAAACAGAAAATAATAAAATTAATGTAATTTCTAGATGTAGAACTACGTTATGTGTGTTTGTGTATAAGCTCATGCACAATTGCATGCTTAGTAGTCTTCCCATAACATACTTCTCAGTCATAACTAGCAATCACAATCACATTTAATACAAAGTAAAGACATTTTGTAAAGACTCAAATTTATACATCATAATTTATAAAGGTAAACATTTTATTTTACTTAAAAAATTTAAAATTAATTTATTCTAAATAGGTAATAGATTTATATGGTTAAAAAAAAAATCAAAGCTGGACATAGTGGCTCATGTCTGTATTCCCAACACTTTGGAAGGCTGTGGCAAGAGGATCACTTGAGGCCAGGAGTTCAAAACCAGCCTGGTCAACATAGTGAGACCCTGTCTTCACAAAAGAAAAATTTTAAAAATTAGCTGGGCATGGTGGCTCACGCCCATGGTGACTCAGGAGGCTGAGGTGGGAGGAACGCTTGAGCCTGGGAGTTCGAGGCTATAGTGAACCATGACCACACCACTGCACTACAGCCTGGGTGACAGTGTGAGGCCCTGTGTCTCAAAAAAAAAAAAAAAAAAAGAAAATAAATCAGTAAGAAGCTGGGTGTGGTGGCTCATGCCTGTAATCCCAGCTCCCAGCACTTTGGAAGACAGGAACATTGTTTGAGGCCAGGAATTCAAGACGAGGCTGGGGAATATAGCAAGACCTCTCTCTACCCAAAAAAAACAAAAAAAAAAGAAAAGAAAAACAAAAACAAAAACAAACAAAAAAAACACATAAAGGAAAAAAGCTCCTCTCTCACTCCAACCCAGGAAGTTTTAATTTGTTAGAACAAGTGGACTGGGCATGAAGGCATCATGGTCCCAACACTATCTGGCCTTTTACTAACTATATGAATTTGGAGAAATTCTTTAATTTCTTTAATTTTATTCTTTAAAAATAAAATTTTTGCCTTTATACATTGTGATGTACAAATTTGAGTCTTTACAACGTGACTTTATTTTGTATTAAATGTGATTATGAGGCTAGGCGCGGTGGCTCAGGCCTGTAATCCCAGCCTGTAATTACTTGGGAGGCTGAGGCAGGAGAAACACTTGAACCCAGGAAGTAGAAGTTGAAGTGAGCTGAGATTGCACAACTGCACTCCAGCCTGGTAACAGAGTGAGACTCCATCTTAAAAAAAAAAAAAGTGGGCCGGGCGCGGTGGCTCACGCTTGTAATCCCAGCACTTTGGGAGGCCAAGGCGGGCGGATCACGAGGTCAGGAGATCGAGACCATGGTGAAACCCCGTCTCTACTAAAAATACAAAAAATTAGCCGGGCGTGGTGGCGGGCGCCTGTAGTCCCAGCTACTCGGAGAGGCTGAGGCAGGAGAATGGCGTGAACCCGGGAGGCGGAGGTTGCAGTGAGCCGAGATCGCGCCACTGCACTCCAGCCTGGGTGACAGAGCGAGACTCCGTCTCAAAAAAAAAAAAAAAAAACAGTGATTATGACTGCTAGATTGCTAGTTATGACTGAGAAGTATGTTACGGGAAGGAATAGCTGCAATGTTTTTCCTTTAACATGACCAAGTAATTCTAAAATGTATTTGGAAGACAAAATGGTACAAGTTTCTTCCCCTATAAAATGAGGGAATTTAGATGCTATGTCAAGATCTATCCAGGGTAACAGAAACCACATCAAATAGTTACAACAGCAAGAATTTAATGCAAAGATTTTGACGCATAACTGATGGAGGATCTAAGGGACAAAAGGAACAGTGAAGTAACCCAGAGTTTAGAGATAGCAAGAAGTGACTACCAATCCTTGGTTGGCGAGGTAAAGGAAGGAGGCAGTGTTACTGGAGCCCAGAGGCCTGGGTTCCCAAAGGAAGCTGAAACTAAGAAAGCTGGATCCTCTTCTGTTAGGATGTGTCCACAGAATCCAGTCTAAGAAATCATGACTTGGACAGGCACAGTGCCTCACACCTGTAATCCCAGCACTTTGAGAAGCCGAGGTGGGTGGATCACGAGGTCAAGAGATTGAGACCATCCTGGCCAACATAGTGAAACCCCGTCTCTACTAAAAATACAAAAAATAGCTGGGCGTAATGGGCACACGCCTGTAGTCCCAGCTACTTGGGAGGTTAAGGCAGGAGAATCTCCTGAACCCAGGAGGTGGAGGTTGCAGTGAGCTGAGAGCATGCCACTGCACTCCAGCCTGGTGACAGAGCGAGACTCCGTCTCAAAAAAAAAAAAAAAAAGAAATCATGACTTTAAAATGAAACTAGAATCAGAAAATGGGCAAAGGACTTGAATAGGCATTCTCTAAAGAAGATATATAGATGGCCAATAAGCATGTGAAAAGATGCAAGATGCTCATCATCATTAGTCATTAGGGAAATGAAAATCAAAACCATAATGTGACATCATCACTGCACACTTACTAGGATGGCTATAGTCCAAAAAATGGAAAATTACAGATGTTGACAAAGATGTGGAGAAACTGGAACCATAGTTCATTGCTGGTGGCAATGTAAAACTATACAGTTGCTGCAGAAAACAGTTTGTCAATTCTCAAAAAATTTAAATACAGAATTACCATATGTCTCAGCAATTATACTCAAAAAAAGGAAAACTGGTACTCAAATAAATACTTGTACACCAATGTTCATAGAAGCATTATTCATAATAGCCCCAAATTGGAAATAACCCAAGTGCCTATCATTAGATGAATGATAAACAAAATGTGCTATATATATATATATGTATATATACACAACGGAATATTAATAAAGCCATAAAAAGAAGTTTTTTTTTTGAGACAGGGATTTGCTCTGTCACCCAGGCCGGAATACAGCAGACTGATCAGAACTTACTGCAGCCTTGACCTCCTGGATTCAAGGGATTCTCCCACTTCAGCCTCCCAAGTAGCTGGGACTATAGGCACTCGCCACCCAGCCTGGCTAATTTTTTTTATTTTTATTTTTTGTAGAGATGAAATCTCACTATGTTGCCCAGACTGGTCTTGAACTCCTGGTCTCAAGGGATCCTTCCACTTCAGCCTCCCAAATTGCTGGGATTACAGGCGTGAGCCACTGAGCTCAACCAGAAATGAAGTTCTGATACATGCCACAATATGGATGAACTTTGAAAACAGTATGCTAATTAACATAAGCCAGGCATAAAATAACAATTATTGTATGATTCCACTTATTCGAGTTACCTAGAATAGACAAATTCATAGAGATAGAAAGAATGGTGGTTACCAGAGGCTGGGGAGAGGAGGGGAAAAGGAATGCTAAATGGGTATAGAGTTTCTATTTGGGATGAAGAAATAATGGTGATGGTTACATAATACTATGAAAGTGCTTACTGCCATGGAATTGAACACTTAAAAATGTTTAAAATCGCCGGGTGTGGTGGCTCACGCCTGTAATCCCAGCACTTTGGGAGGCCAAGAAGGGCAGATCACGAGGTCAGGAGATCGAGACCATCCTGGCTAACACGATGAAACCCTGTCTCTACTAAAAATACAAAAAATTAGCCGGGCGTGATGGCGGGAGTCTCTAGTCCCAGCTACTTGGGAGGCTGAGGCAGGAGAATGGCATAAGTAAACCCGGGAGGCGGAGCTTGCAGTGAGCCTAGATCGCGCCACTGCACTTCAGCCTGGGCGACAGGGCAAGACTCCGTCTCAAAAAAATAAAATAAATAAATAAAAAATAAAATAAAATAAAATAAAATCGCCGGGCGCAGTGGCTCACGCATGTAATCCTAGCACTTTGGGAGGCCAAGGCAGGTGGATCACCTGAGGTCAGGAGTTCAACACAAGCCTGGCCAACATGGTGAAACCCCATCTCTAATAAAAAGATAAAAAATTAGCCAGGCATGGTGGTGGTGGGTGCCTGTAATCCCAGCTATTTAGGGAGCTGAGGCAGGAGAATTGCTTGAACCTGGGAGGCGGAGGTTGCAGTGAGCCCAGATCATGCCATTGCACTCTAGTGTGGGCAACAAGAGTGAAACTCCATCTCAAAAAAAAAAAAAAAAAAGTTTAAAATGGTAAGTTCTTGGTATGTATGTCTTACTACCATTTAAATAATATTAAAAACTGGATTTTCAATGAATAAAATCTTTCAATTATGAAATTGCTGGGATTATAGGCGTTATCCCTATAAAACAGAAATTGTCTTTAAAATTCTTCAACAACTTTTTAAAGGATCGTTAAGATAAAAAAATTAAAAAGGCTGGGCGCAGTGGCTCATGCCTGTAATCCCAAACTTTGGGGGGCCAAGGTGGGCGGATCACCTGAGGTCGGGAGTTCGAGACCAGCCTAACCAACATGGAGAAATCCCATCTTTACTAAAAATACAAAACTAGCCGGGCATGGTGGCACATGCCTGTAATCCCAGCTACTTGGGACGCTGAGGCAGAAGAATCGCTTGAACCTGGGAGGCAGAGGTTGCAGTGAGCCAAGATCACGCCATTGTACTCCAGCCTGGGCAACAAGAGTGAAACTCTATCTCAAAAAAAAAAAGAAAAAAGAAAAGAAAATTAAAAAGAAAACTGAGCATATATCTCTGCAGATCAAGAAACATTGTCACATGCTATTATCAGCCAATATAGCCATACTTGCGAGTAGTGTCATTTCTCATTATTCCCAAAAGGATTGCATTCATATCGACTCTTACTAATGAAATTGCTACCTTTCACTGGGTATGGTGGCTCACGCCTGTAATCCCAGCACTTTGGGAGGCCAAGGCGGGCAGATCACTTGAGGTCAGGAGTTTGAGACCAATTTATTCCATTACTAATTCATTCCACTCTTTTTTTTTTCTTTTTTTTCTTTTGTCACCCAGGCTGAAGAGCAGTGGTGCTATCACAGCTCAATGCAGCCTTAACCTCTGGGCTCAAGCTATCCTCACATCTCAGCCTTCCGAGTAGCTGAGACCACAGGCACACGCCACCATGCTCAGCTAATTTTTTTTTTTGCAGAGATGATGTCTTACTATGTTGCCCAGGCTGGTCTTGAACTGCTAGGCTCAAGTGATCATCCCACCTTGGCCTTCCAAAGTGCTGACATTACAGGCATGAGCCACTGCCCATTCCATTCTTTTTTTTTTTTTTTTGGGACAGGATCTTGCTCTGCCTTGCAGGCTGGAGTGCAGTGGCACAATCTCGCTCACTGTAACCTCCACCTCCCAGGTTCAAGTGATCCTCCTGCCTCAGCCTCCCGAGTAGCTGGGAATACTGGCTTGCACCACCACACCTGGCTAATTTTTGTATTCTTAGTAGAGACGGAGTTTCGCCATGTTGGCCAGGCTGGTCTCGAACTCTTGGCCTAAAGTGATCCATCCACCTCAGCCTCCCAAAGTGCTGGGATTACAGGCCTGAGCCACAGTGGCCAGCCCCAGCCTATTCCATTCTTTACAGGATGCAGTCAATACTTAAAATCATATTTTAAAAAAAATCCCAAATATATTGAGTTGGAAAGAACAGAGTTAGACAAGACTAACACTTTTGAGGCTAGATCTAAATATATCTCAATATGAAAAACTTTGGGCCAGGTGTGGTGGCTCATGCCTGTAATCCTAGCACTTTGGGAGGCCAAGGCAGGCAGATTGCCTAAGTTTAGGAGTTTGAGACCACCCCGTGCAACACTGCGAAGCCCTGTCTCTACTAAAATATAAAAAATTAGCTGGGCGTGGTGGCATGCGCCTGTAGTCCCAGAGACTTGGGAGGCTGAGGCAGGAGAATTGCTTGAACCTGGGAGGCGGAGCTTGCAGTGAGCCGAGATTGTGCCACTGCACTTCAGCCTGAGCGACACAGCAAGACTGAGTCTCTTTTTTTTTTTTTTTTTGAGACGGAGTCTTTCTCTGTCCCCCAGGCTGGAGTGCGGTGGCGCGATCTCGGCTCACCGCAACCTCCACCTCCTGGATTCACGCCATTCTCCTGCCTCAGCCTCCCGAGTAGCTGGGACCACAGGCGCCCACCAACACGCCCGGCTAATTTTTTTGTATTTTTTAGTAGAGACGGGGTTTCACCGTGTTAGCCAGGATGGTCTCGATCTCCTGACCTCGTGATCCACCCGCCTCGGCCTCCCAAAGTGCTGGGATTACAGGCTTGAGCCACCGCGCCCGGCCGAGACTGAGTCTCAAAAAAAAAAAAAGAAAAAAAAGAAACGTGCTTACATTTAAAAAAATCGCAAAATACACATGGAACCAAGTCACCCAGAATGAATTACTAGAACAAAGAACAGAATCAGATATACAGACTGCAGAAACTGGAATTATTAGAAGCAGATATAAATGTTTAATATATTTAAAGAAATTAAAGAGGATACTGAAGTATGAGAAAGTAACAGACTATATTTGCAAAAGGAATGTCTACACATAAGAACAGATTAATGGACACAATGACATAATCATCTCAATACATATTTAAGACCTTAATTATAAAACTATTAACAGATAGTAAAGAAGGCCAACATATAATAAATGGAAGCATACCATAATATCAGAGACAGAAAAGCTTTATAATGGAAATGTCAGTTCTCCTTATATTAATCAGTAGAGTCAGTGAAATTCCAATAAAAATGCCAGCAAGGGCCGTGCACTGTGGCTCACGCCTGTAATCCCAGCACTTTGGGAGGCCGAGGTGGGCGGATCATGAGGTCAGGAGATCGAGACCATCCTGGCTAACACGGTGAAACCCCATCTCTGCTAAAAATACAAAAAATTAGCCGGGCATGGTGGCACATGCCTGTAGTCCCAGCTACTTGGGAGGTTGAGGCAGGAGAATCGCTTGAACCTGGGAGGCGGAGGTTGCAGTGGGCCGAGACTGTGCCACTGCACTCCAGCCTGGACGTCAGAGCGAGACTCTGTCTCAAGGGGGAAAAAAAAATGTCAGCAAGATTTTTCCTTGAACATTACCAAGCTAATTCTAAAATGTATTTGGGGGATGGGCATGGTGGCTCATCCTGTAATCCCAGCACTTTGGGAGGCCAAGGAGGGTTGATTACCTGAGGTCAAGAGTTGGAGACCAGCCTGGCCAACAAGGCAAAATCCTGTCTCTACTAAAAATACAAAAATTATCCGGGCGTGGTGGTGCATGCCTGTAGTCCCAGCTGCTTGGGAGGCTGAAGCAGGGGGATCACTTGAATCCAGGAGGTGGAGGTTACAGTGAGCCAAGATTGTCTGTGCAACAGAGTGAGGCTCTGTCTCCCCCCATAAAAAAGGTATTTGGATAAAAGGGTCAAAAACAGCAAACATACCCTGAAGAACAATCAGAAAGCTATTCATATCAGATAATAGTGCTTCTATAATATAGTATAGCTTTTTTTTTTTTTTCCCCGAGATGGAGTCTTGCTCTGTCGCCCAGGCTGCAGTGCAGTGGCGCAATCTTGGCTCACTGCAACCTCCGCCTCCCAGGTTCAAGTGATTCTCCTGACTCAGTCTCCCGAGTAGCTGGGACTACAGGCGTACATCACCATGCCCAGCTAATTTTTGTATTTTTAGTAGAGACAGGGTTTCATCATGTTGGCCAAGATGGTCTCGCTCTCTTGAACTAGTGATCCACCCGTCTCTGTCTCCCAAAGTGCTGGGATTACAGGGGTGAACCAACACGCCCGGCCTAGTGTAGCTTTTATAAGCTACAGTAATTAAGACAGGGTTGTTGACATGACTAAAGTGTATAGACCAGAATTACATGGAAATCTAATATATGAGAGCTGGCAGTGCAGTCTAGAGCAGAAAAGCTGGGCTGAATTGGTTTTCCTGACTCCAATCTTTCCTTCCAAACCATTCTCCCCATTGCCACCAGAATGAGCTTTCTTTTTTCTTTTTTAAATAGATGGGGTCTCACTATGTTGACCAGGTTGGTCTTGAACTCCTGGCCTCAAGCAATCCTCCCACTTTGGCCTCCCAAAGTGCTGGGATTACAGGTATGAGCCACCACACCCGGTCCAAGATTGAGCTTTTATTTTTGAGACAGAGTCTAGCTCTGTCACTCAGGCTGAAGTACAGTGGAGTGATCTTGGCTCACTGCAACCTCCACCTCCTGGGTTCAAGCAATTCTCCTGTCTCAGCCTCCCGAGTAGCTGGGATTACAGGCATCCACCACCACGCCCGGCTAAGTTTTGTATTTTTAGTTGAGATGGGGTTTCACCATGGTTGCCAGTCTCGTCTCGAACTACTGACCTTGTGATCCGCCCACCTTGGCCTCCCAAAGTTCTGGGATTACAGGTGTGAGCCACTGCGCCCGGCCAAGAATGAGCTTTCTAAAACACAAAACTGATTATGTTACTTCTCTACCATATATATTCAATGACATCCTAATATATAAGAGATGCATCTATTAGTAGGTATTTTAGTGGTCACATAAATTGGAGGCATACTGGATTAAACCAAGTAAAAAATTCTTACAGCAATGCTTCTCAAAGATGTTGATATTCTCATAAAGACTGTAAATGTCTACATAGAGGATAGCACATCTGGCTATTCTCCAAACTTGACCAAGGCATTTTTTATTTATCTTTTCTGAGTCAGAGTCTTGCTCTACTGCCCAGGCTGGAGTGCATGGCACCATCTCTGCTCACTGCAATCTCCGCCTACTGGGTTCAAGTGATTCTCCTGTCTCAGCCTCCTGAGTAGCTGGGATTATAGGCGTGCGCCACCACACCTGGCTAATTTTTGTATTTTTAGTAGAAATGGGGTTTCACCAAGTTGGCCAGGCTGGTCTGGAACTCCTGACCTCACGTGATGCACCTGCCTTGGCCTCCCAAAGTGCTGGGATTACTGGTGTGAGCTACTGTGCCTGGCCTCTTTTTTTTTTTTAATAGCAGCTGGATGAACTAATGTTCCTTGGAACATACACTGGGAATCAATTTAGATATTTCATCAACTGACGAGGCATACAAGGCAATGTGAGAGGCAGATTGGGTGTAATGGTTTTAGAACAGAGAAAACCCACAGGGTCCTGGCTTCTTTACACTGTAGCTGGTCACTTCAGTTGTTACTTAAACTTTGTGATTCAGTTCCCATACTTGTATAATGGAAAAAACAATAGTACCTACCTCACAGAGTTGCTGACAGGATGAAATGAGCCACCAGTAACAAAGCAATTATTATTTTTTCCCTCCTTCTCCCTTTCCCGTAAACTGAAGATCTTGTTAGAATGAATTATTCATGCAAATCCGAGAGTTACTGATGCCTTTACTACTGCTTGCTTCCTATATATATCTACTCCTATTTTTAAAGTCCAGCTCAAAAGAAAACCAGTTTGGAGATTTCCTTAATCTGAAGAGATTTAATGCTTTTTTCCATTTTGTGTCCATAGTACTTTCTCCATCAAAACATCATAGCTTTCATTATATTACAAATTAATAGCTTCCTGTTTTTCATATTAGAATGTTAAGTCAGCAGAATAGATAATGTTTAATCCACAAATGTTTGAATAACTTGTGAATTTAAAAAGTGATTTTAAAAATTAGGCCAGGAGCAGTGGCTCACGCTGTAATCCCATTATTTTGGGAGGCCAAGGCAGGTGGATCACTTGAGGAGTTCGAGACCAGCCTGGCCAACATGGTGAAACCCTGTCTCCATTAAAAATGCAAAAATTGGCCAAGTGTGGTGGCTCACGCCTGTAATCCCAGCACTCTGGGAGGCCGAGGCGGGCGAATCACGAGGTCAGGAGTTCAAGACCAGCCCAACCAACATGGTGAAACCCCGCCTCTACTAAAAACACAAAAAATTCGCTGGGCGTAGTGGCGGGCACCTGTAATCCCAGCTACTTGGGAGGCTGAGGCAGGAGAATCACTTGAACCCAGGAGGCGGAGGTTGCGGTGAGCCGAGATTGTGCCACTGCACTCCAGCCTGGGTGACAGAGCTAGACTCAAAACAAAACAAAACAAAACAAAAACAAAAACAAAAATTAGCCAGGTGTGGTGATGCATGCCTGTAGTCCCAGCTACTTGGGAGGCTGAGGCAGGAGAATCGCTTGAATCCAGGAGGTAGAGGTTGCAGTGACCCAAGATTGCACCACTGCACTCCAGCCTGGGCGACAGAGTGAGACTCCGTCTCAAAAAAAAAAAAACAAACAAACAAACAAAAAAAACACTGGGTGTGCTGGCAGACGCCTATAGTCTTAACTATTGGTAGGCTGAGGCAGGAGGATCACTTGAGCCCAAGACTTGGAGGCTGCAGGCAGCTGTGATCCAGCCAGCTTTTAGTTTTATTTATATTTTATATTGCAACTATAGGAGTCAAATTAAGCAAGTTTGTTTCAAGATTTTCAAGAGAAGCCTAGATTTTATTTGCAAAAATTACAGGTACAGCTCTTTAATAAATTCATCCTCATTTTCAATAGGTTCATAAAAATTTGGGACCAGAATTGAAAATTTTTTCAAATAAAAAATACAGAGCATGCACTTGGCACTCAATATTTTTATTGTCTTTCATTATTTCCTCTGAATCCAACTTACCATTTTGTTCTTTCTTGTATGTTATTAATGTTTGGTTTATTTTATAAAGACAGGGTCTTGCTCTGTCACCTGATATGAGAGCTGACAGTGCAGTCTAGAGGGGAAAGGCTCTAGACAGAACAAAACCCCATTTTTTTTTTTTTTTTGAGACGGAGTCTCGCTCTGTCGCCCAGGCTGAAGTGAAGTGGCCTGATCTCTGCTCACTGCAAGCTCTGCCTCCCGAGTTCACGCCATTCTCCTGCCTCAGCCTCCCGAATAGCTGGGATTACAGGCGCCCGACACCACTCCCGGCTAATTTTTTGTATTTTTAGTAGAGACGGGGTTTCACCATGTTAGCCAGGATGGTCTCGATCTCCTGACCTCGTGATCCACCCGCCTTGGCCTCCCAAAGTGCTGGAATTACAGGCGTGAGTCACAGTGCCCAGCCAAGACCCCATTTTTATAAAATAAACAAACAGGCCATGCTTGGTGGCTCATGCATGTAATCCTAGCACTTTGGGAGGCCGGGCCAGGCGGATCACCTGAGGTCAGGAGTTCGAGATCAGTTTGGTCACCGTGGTGAAACCCTGTCTCTACTGAAAATACAAACATTAGCCTGGCGTGGCTGGGCGCAGTGGCTCACACCTGTAATCCCAGCACTTTGGGAGGCCGAGGTGGGCGGATCACCTGAGGTCGGGAGTTCGAGACCAGCCTGACCAACATGGCGAAACCCCGTCTCTACTGAAAATACAAAATTGGCTGGGCGTGGTGGTGCATGCCTGTAATCCCGCTACTTGAGAGGCTGAGGCAGGAGAATCGCTTGAACCCGGGAGGCAGATGTTGCAGTGAGCCAAGATCGAACCACTGCACTCTAGCCTGAGAGACAGGGTGAGACTCCGTCTCAAAAAAAAATAATAATAATAATAATAAATAAAAATAAAAAAAACACGAATAAAGAATAAATAACATACAAGAAAAAACAAAATGGGATTCACAGGAAATAATGAAAGACAATAAAAACATTGAGTGCCAAGTGCATGCTCTCTCTATATATATACATTTTTTGAGACGGAGTCTCCCTCTGTCGCCAGGCTGGAGTGCAGTGGCGTGATCTCGGCTCACTGCAACCTTCACCTCCCGGGTTCAAGCGATTCTCCTGCCTCAGCCTCCCGAGTAGCTGGGACTACAGGCGTGGACCACCACAGCCAGCTAATTTTTGTATTTATAGGAGAGACGGGGTTTCAACATGTTGGCCAGGATGGTCTTGATCTCTTGACCTCATGATCTGCCTGCCTCGGCCTCCCAAAGTGCTCGGATTACAGGCATGAGCCACCATGCCCGGCCTGTATTTTTTATTTGAAAAAATTTTCAATTCTGGTCCCAAATTTTTATGAACCTATTGAAAATAAGGGTAAGTTTATTAAAGAGCTGTACCTATAATGTTTTGCAAATAAAATCCAGGCTTCTTTTGAAGACCCTATAACAAACTTGCTTATAATTTGACTCCTATAGTTGTAATATAAAATACAAATACAACTAAAAGCGGGCCGACTGGGTGTGGTGGCTCACACCTGTAATTCCAGCACTTTGGGAGGCCGAGGTGGGTGGATCACTTGTCAGGAGTTCGAGACCAGCCTGGCTATCATAGTGAAACCTTGGCTCTACTAAAAATACAAAAATTAGCCCAACATGTGGTGTACACTGTAGTCCCAGCTACTCGAGAGGCTGAGGTAGTAGAATTGCTTAAACTCGGGAGGTGTAGGTTGCAGTGAACTGAGATCGCGCCCCTGCACTCCAGCCTGGGTGACAACAGTCAGACTCCATCTCAAAAAGAAAACCAAACAAAAACCTCCCCCACCAAACCTAGAAGCTAAGAAAAAAATGGTAGTATTACTTGTAACTATTTGCAATTAATATTCTTAACAGAGCATCAAGTTTAGAAGAAAAGTGCTTGGGCTCCAATTCTTAATAAATACGTAAAATGGTTTACTTTTACTGGTAACAAAGGTTTTGGGGGGAGAAGATACTAAACAAATTAAGAAATTTATAAAAAATGGCCAGGTGCAGTGGTTTACGCCTGTAATCCCAGCACTTTGGGAGGCTGAGGCGGGCAGATCACAAGTTCAGGAGATCAAGACCATCCTGGCTAGCACAGTGAAACCCCATCTCTACTAAAAACAAAAAACAAACAAAAAAATTAGCTGGGCATGGTGGCGGGCGCCTGTAGTCTCAGAAAGAACGGCGTGAACCCAGGAGGCAGAACTTATAGTGAGCCGAGATTGCGCCACTGCACTCCAGCCTAGGCTACAGAGAAAGACTCCGTCTCAAAAAAAAAAAAAAAAAAAGAAATTTATAAAAAATATCAGTCAATGCTACAGAAAGTAATATATTAAGACAGATACTCTCATTAGTGCCAGTAAGAATGTAAATGGGTAGGCCAGGCGCGGTGGCTCACACTTGTAATCCCAAGCACTTTGGGAGGCTGAGGTGGGCGGATCACTAGAGGTCAGGAGTTCGAGACCAGCCTGGGTAACATAGTGAAACCTCATCTCTACTAAAAATACAAAATTAGCCCGGTGTGGTGGCATGCGCTTGTAAACCCAGCTACTTGGCAGGATGAGGCAGGAGAATCACTTGAACCTGGGTGGTGGAGGTTGCAGTGAGCTGAGATTGCGACACTGCACTCCAGCCTGGGTGACAGAGTGAGACTGTGTCAGAAAAAAAAAAAAAAAGAGTAAATTGGCATTTCGTTTTTGGGAATGTGTTTTGCATGCAAAGCCTTAAAACAGCCAATTTTAGAAATTATTACTAATGAAATAATATAAAATACATAAAGATGTTCTCTGCTCTTTGCAATAAACTAGGAAAAAACCCTCTGAATGTACAAACAATAAGGGATGATTAAGGTTTATCCCGATGAAGCCATTTAACAGGCTATACATTTAGATCTAATTAATATAGGTAGATGTTTTAAGTTTCATGAGGACACTGCTCTTATCTAGCTTTTCACTTTTGTATCCCTAGGGTATGCCCTAGCACATAAATGCCCTAGCACATAACATAAATGTTATGCCCTAGCACATAAAGAAGGCCTAGCACATAAATGTTTAATAAATATTTGGTAAATAAAAGAAAAAGTAATGTCGAGTAAAAACGACATAAAATTTTCTAAAATGTGATTTCTGTGAAGAAGCTGTATAGAAAAAGAATTGGAAAGACACACAACCAAATGGGAAAAGAGGTCATGGGCAATTTTAAAAAACAGCTTTATTGAGGTATACTTTGACATACCATAAAATTCACCCATTGTATGTGTACAGTTCAATTACTTCATTTATACAACTGTTCAATTATCACCATATTCCAGCTTGATGGTCAATATTTGCTTTGTCATTTGATCTTTTCTCTATGGTAAGCAAAAATCTATTATTTGAAAGGTTCCTTCACTGAAAGCTGGGTGGAGTTGAACTCTAAAATTACCTACAAAATTACTTTCCATCTAGTCATCTATGTCTAATTCTTCAATTTGACACATGCATGTTACTAGCACAAGCTGCATTTTAAAGGCAGCAGGAAGGTCTTTTACTATCATTATAAGTTAACTTTAAGGATTGAGCAGGCACGATACAGCATAGATTGTGTCGTGTACTATATAGTAAGGTCAATATTCTTGCTCCTTCTACAAATAAAAAAAAGTTCCACAGAATAACAAGCACAGGTGGAGTTCCCAACAGAAATGCAGGTACTGAATGCAACCAACTGCAACTGTTTCTCTGCTCCTCAATCCTACTAGCGTAGTACGCGAGCTGCCGACATCCCCCAACCCACCAGGTAAGCTGGCCGCTCCTGTCCCTAGCCTCTGAGGGGTTCAGACGTAAGACCTTCGGTGTATTCACTTAGCTCCCTAGGGAAAACGCTTCGAGAAGAAGGCGACTGAGATCGGTTAGCACTTAAATCCCTTTCAAAGCCCCAGCTCCCATCGCCCCTCCTATGGCCTCCTACCTGAAGAGAAGCAGAGCAGGTACACCCAGTGCCTTAGGCGGGCCAAGCCTAGCACTGTGGGAGCAAAAAACATGGCTTCATCGTCAGGGTGCGCTATGACCAGGAGGGTCCGGCTTTCGGCTCCCAGCCGTCCTCCCTGCTCCCGACTCTTCATTCGTTCTGAGGAGTCCCAAACCCAGAGGAAGCCCCATGCCAAGACCGCCGCCGTCACACACAGGAGCCACATTGCTTCCATGATGGATAAGCAGCATTGAGCCTGCGCAGTAGGAAAGGCTGCCTCTGACCCTGACTCCGGCTGGAAAACGGCACCTGGAGATGTTGGGTTCCGCTGTTAAGTCCCTCCCGCCGACATGCTCCGGAAGCTTGAGGTTTTAACGTTAAGGGTTCTCTTGTGTTTTAACACAGAAGTCTCCATGCCGTCCAGTTTCCTACCCTACTCCTACTACACTGTACAATCGGTTTAAAAGGAAGCGTCTTATATATAAGCTCCCATTTCTTGTAGGAAGAGTTCTTTCCTGTTCAACTCATTTTCGAGGTCATTTCTTAAAACTCGGGCCTTTCTAGTAATTATAGGGTTAGACAGCCCGTTATCCGTATGACAGTTTTCCAAAATAGCCAGTTACACCAACTTTGTTATTCCTTCTCACTTTTGGATGGCTTTTACATTTTTTTTTTTTTTTTTGAGAGGCTCTGTGGCCCAGGCTGGAGTGCAGTGGAGCGATCTTGGCTCACTGCAACCTCCGTCTCTTGGGTTCAAGCGACTCTTCTGTCTCAGCCTTCCAAGTAGCTGGGACTATAGGCGCGCGCTACCACTCCCGGCTAATTTTTGTATTTTTAGTAGAGACAGGGTTTCACCATATTAACTAGGCTGGTCTCGAACTCCTGACCTCGTGATCCGCTTGCCTCGGCCTCCCAAAGTGCTGGGATTACAGGCCTGAGCCACCGCGCCCGGCCCTTTCTTTTTTTTTTTTTTGAGACAGGGTCTGGCTCCGTCGCCGAGGCTGGAGTGCAGTGGCGCGCGATCTAGGCTCGCTGCTACTTCAGCCTCCCGCGTTCAAGCAATTCTCCCACTTCGGCCTCCCCAGTAGCTAGGATTACAGGCGCGCGCCACCACGCCCGGTTAATTTTTGTATTTTTAGTAGTGACGGGGTTTCTCCATGTTCGTCAGGCTGGTCTCGAACTCCTGACCTTAAGTGATGGGCCCGCCTCGGCCTCCCAAAGTGCTGGGATTACAAGCGTGACACACTGCGTCCGGTCGGGCCTTGCTTTTCTAAAGGAAAGTATGCGTGCGGTTACGAGGAATCGTCGTTTCCCCAGCAGGGTGAGACTGAGAGTGCACTTAACAGTCGCGAAGGCCACAGGCTCCTCTTGCAAGTAACTTAAGGTTAAGGAGCAACATCGTGGACAAATCGGCCTCGCCCGGCATTTCAGTGAGGGCTTGGTGCGAATTCCAGCCAGAGCCCTAAAAAGTATCTTGGGCAGGTCGAAATGCAACCCTCCGGCTCCCAGCCCCGAGGGAACCCGACTTCCCTCTACGTAGCTCCGGCCGGAGGAGGCCGCCGCCGCCCCGCCACGCCGCGGAGGGGTTGCAGGGTCCCTTCCACGGCCTGGCGTTTTTCCTTTTCCCACGCCTGGGGAAGGCCTCGGGCGCGCGAAACAGACGGGCTCGCGGGGGGCGCACAAGCCCAGGACACGATGGCAGCCGCGCTGGATCCGGCTGGGCGCTGCCCGGCCCCGTATCCGTCCGAGAAGACCGCCGCTGCCAGGCCTAGAGGAGACGTGATGAGACCGGGCGCGGCGCGACCCAGGAAGCTCCGCCGAGGTAGGAGAGGCGCCCGGCCAGCGGAGGGAGTCAGTCTCCCAACTCTCCGGAAGGAGGAGGAGCCGGCGCTGGAGCCGCCTTAGCCGCGGCTCCCCGGGCTGGGGGGAGGGAGAGGGGTTGAGTCAAGATGGCGGCCAAGGTGGCGAAGCAGCAGCCGCGGCGGCGGCGGCGGCCCGAGTGAGCGCCCGGCTCGCCGCGCCAAGCGAGGTCCCAGTGTAGGGCCGCGCGCCGGGGCCGCGTCCCACTCCTCAGGCCGGGGCGCCCTTCGGCTCCCACGCTTAGCCAGCTCCCGGTGAGTAGGCCCTGGCGCCTACAACCCCGGCCTCCGGGCTCCTGCTAGTCCGGGGGCTTCCGAGGGCTCCCGGGGCAGCAGCCACTGGGACGGTTTTCCGCCGGGCGGGGGGTGTCGCAGGCCTGGGCAGGTCAGGACCCGTCCTGGCCGCCTGGCCTCTTCCCCTCGGCAGCCCAGGAGAGAGCCGGGCGCGGCGGGGAGCTCGGGCTGGGCTAGCGGAGGCTTATGGAGTTTGGAGGAAGAATGGGCTGTGGCCTGGCCGGGGCTGGCCCCGAGGTGTCCTGTGCGGAGGGGCGCGCGGAGCCTACAGGGCCTGCGAGGGAGAGCGGGCAGCCGGGGCCCCGGGTGGGGCCGGCGCAGGTGGCGGGCCTGGGCTCACTGAGGCGGAGTTGGTGGCCGACTTGGGAGTGTAGAAGGGGCTAGGGAGGTTGACAGCCATGGACAAGTGCGTGCAGAGTAAATTAGTTCACCTAACAGACCGCTTCAGGGTGTAATGGCGAAGTCTGGGTACTGGTGGAGATGGCAAAGATCTGAACCCTATACCTTCTGCCGTTTATTGTTGGTGTTTTCTTAAGCGAAGTCCGTGAGTGCACCCCTTTTTGGGGAGAGAGGAATTTGAGAAACTGTAGTTGTGAAATCAGCCTTTATGGAGAGGAGACTGAATTCTTCCAATTAACTGCATCGGGAATAGTCATGTATTAAAGGAATGGATGGGAATAAGTGATATGGACGGAAACTATTTGCTCAGGAAGTGTCAGTTTTCTTTATGTGATGTTGCATGCTGCGGTGCCTCTTCAACAGAGTTAACCTTGGAGAGTAGTGGTATAGGTAATTCTAATCTTTGGGATTAGTATGTAAACCTGCATCAGATTTGCTTCTCTAATTATATCCTAATTATATTGAAATTTACATTCCTTGTGTGCACCCTGGTGAGGCAGTGATGGAAGGCTGAACATGGCACTGTGCAAGGAGCAACAAACAGGCCCGGGATTTAAAAATGCCTACAAAGATTCATTCATTCGTTTAATATATCTTGATCAATAGCTGCTGATGCTGGGTCACATGTGATTGTCCTGTGGATAACTGAAGAGTTGATAGCATTGTTTAATTTTTAACAGTTTTAAAAAATGTTTTGATGTACCTTTTCATGAAGATATTTATTGGATGAACCAACTTGTACTTGCCCGGGCTCAGGAGCAGACCAATTTTAGAATGTTATTTAGACAAGGGTAACAATTACAGAAGAAGTAACCGCAAGTTACTGGAGAGAGAAATCTTGTATCTTTTTTTCTTCTTCTGTTAACATCCGGTGGAAGTTTATTTATTTATTTTAATATTTATAGTACCCAGTTGCTTGGCCTTGCTTTAAACACACCTGTTAATGGAAATCAAGATTAATTGTATATATGGATATAGCTATGTATAAAATGCTCACAGTAGGAACTGATTACTTACAATACTAAAATACTCTTTCCTTTTACAAAAGGCTTGCCATATGTTGAACTACTCCCCCGGAGAAAATATAATACAAAGTATCTTGATTATTTCTGTAACTATGTGACATTTTGGAACCTGATCAACCTTTCTGTGCTTCAGTTTCCTCATCTTGAATATTAGGTAAACATCTACTCTCCTAGGGTTGGCTGTTGTGAGCCTAAAGGGAGTTAATAGTTATCAAATTGTTTTAAACAGATTGAAGGGGTTATATTTCTGTGAGGTGGTAACAGCTCCTTCTGGGCTCCTGTAATGTTTTTTCTGCACATCTCTCGCGGCATTTGCACTTTCTATCTTGTAGGTATTTATGTACCTATTTTATCTCTTGAGAGCAGGATAGGCCCTTCGCTGATTTTATCTTTTTTTTTTTTTTTTGAGACGGAGTCTTGCTGTGTCGCCCAGGCTGGAGTGCAGTGGCACAATCTCAGCTCATTGCAACCTCCGCCTCCGGGTCAAGCAATTCTGCTGCCTCAGCCTCCCGAGTAGCTGGGACTACAGGCGCATGCCACCATGCCTGGCTAATTTTTTTGTACTTTTAGTAGAGACGGGGTTTCACAGTGTTAGCCAGGATGGTCTCGATCTCCTGACCTTGTGATCCGCCCGCCTTGGCCTCCCAAAGTGCTGGGATTACAGGCATGAGCCACCGTGCCTGGCTTATTTTTAATTGAATATCTTGTTGGATTTAAAAAACAGTAAAATTTGTGTTTTGCCTATCCTCTTAATCAAAAAAGAAGGAAATGATGGAAATTAACTTATAGGCAAGATTAGATTAGTCAATAACTTTTTTGAAGCTTTTTTTTTTTTTTTTTTTGAGACAGGGTGTCTTTTGCCCAGGCTGCAGTACAGTGGCTCGCTGCAGCCTTGACCTCTGGACTCAGGTGATCCTTCCACCTCAGCCTCCCAAGTCGCTGGGACTACAGGCACAGGCCACCACGCCTGGTTAAATTTTTTTTTTTTTTTTTGGTAGAGAAAGGGTTTAACCATGTTGCCTAGGCTGGTCTCGAGCTCCTGGGCTCAAGCCTCAAGCGATCTGCCTGTCTCAGCCTCCCAAAGTGCTAGGATGGTAGGGGTGAGCCACTGCACCTGGCCTTAAAAGCATTAAAAAAAATTGTGTTATGAATTGGTGAGATTTTCTTTTCTTACCTTTGTTATCTGCTGTAGAAGGCAAAGGCCTTTGAATAGACTGGGGGTTGATGTAGGTGAATGTCAGGCTGTTTGTTTTTTAAAAAATATGTTTTGGTTATTTGGTTTTAATTGTATTCTGTGATCTATCTTAGTTGCAATTTCAAATTCTTATTGATGCCTGGGAATGATGGAACTCTTGCATATTTAGTTCCATCTGTTCTTTTACTTCAGATACTGGATTTTACTAGACTATGATATAAAACAACTAGTAAAGGTTGATCAGAATTTATTATGTATAGTCTTATTTGTAGATTAGAGATTCATATATTTTTGTTTACTCACTTATTCAACCAGTATGAGGTGCTTTTTATGTTCTGGCACACTACTAAATACTAGAAAGTTATAAAGTATAGTCGAGCAGATCAGTTATATTCACAAATAACTTAGTCTATAGATTATCTTTTTTTTTTCTTTGAGATGGGATCTCGCTCTTGTCACCTAGGCCGGAGGGCAGTGGCGCCATCTCAGCTCACTGCGACTTCTGCTTCCCAGGTTCAAGCGATTCTCCTGCCTCAGCCTCCTGAGTAGCTGGGATTACAGGCATGCGCCACCATGCCTGGCTAATTTTTGTATTTTTAGTAGAGACATGTTTGTCAGGCTAGTCTCGATCTCCTGACCCCATGATCTACCCGCCTTGGCCTCCCAAAGTGCTGGGATTACAGGTGTGAGCCACTGTGCCTGGCCCTATAGATTATCTTATATTTGGTCTTTTTCAGGTTTGAGGATGCAAAAAATACATGTATACATGTAAATGGTTAAGAAAACATTTTGTTTCTTTTTCTATTAGCACTTTTTAAGAGCACTGGAAAACTATGAAAAGCTTCTGTAATGTAGTAATAATCGTATGTGGAGCATCTGTTTTTTATTTTGGTTTTCTTGTGGTGGCATTTTTCCTTGAACACTTATACTGTTCTTCTACCATTTTTTTTTCCTACCCCAGTAGCTTGTGTGGTCAAAATATTACTAGAATAGTCTTCAGATACAACCTATTTTTTTTTTCTTTGCATTTGAAAGTCTGAGACTGTACAAAACACTGCAAATGTTCCTATGGAGTTCTTCAGACAGTTTGCTTCTTCCGTATGTGCTGCTGTTACTTTTATTTAACAACGATCTCAAAAACAACAAAATTGGTTAAAATAAAATGTTAATGGCAGGGCACAGTGGCTCATGCCTATAATCCTAGTACTTTGGGAGGCTGAGGTGAGAGGACCACTTGAGGCCAGGAGTTTGAGACCAACCTGCACAACAGAGCGAGATCCCATCTCTACAAAAAAATTAAAAAATTAGCAGAGTGTGCTTGTGGTCCCAGCTACTTGGGGAGCTGAGCCTGGGAGGTTGAGGTTGCAGTGAGCCGTGATCATGCCACTGCACTCACTTGAGACTGGGTGATACAGCAAGACTGTCTCTTAAAGAAAATAAAAATAAAAATAAAATAAAAAGAGCTAATTTATAGAAGGTAGAGTCAGATTATCTAGTCTTGTTTTACTTTCGATAAAACTGAAGGTCCGAGAAGTGAAGTGATTTACCTGCCTAAATTGCTAAAGTTGGGCAATAGCAGAATCTAAGTTTTTTCATATCTATTGTAGTGTTCACTGTTACACTGTATCATCCATGGGATGAATCGATTTGATGATTGACACTCAAAAATTGGCTGGGCGTGGTAGCTCACACCTGTAATCTCAGCACTTTGGGAGGCCGAGGCGGGTGGATCATGAGGTCAGGAGATCGAGACCATCCTGGCCAACATGGTGAAACTCCGTCTCTACTAAAGAAAATACAAAAAATTAGCCGGGCCTGGTGGCACGCACCTGTAGTCCCAGCTACTTGGAGAGGCTGAGGCAGGAGAATGGCATGAACCCGGGAGGTGGAGCTTGCAGTAAGCCGAGATTGCACCACTGCACTCCAGCCTGGGTGACTGAGCGAGACTCTGTCTCAAGAAAAAAAAAAAAAAAAATTGGAGTGAATAGGAAATGAGAGATTACTTTGGATATTTAGCTTAGGTATTGAATTTAAGATACTTCTTAATATTACATTTTGGCAATGAAAATATAGTTTGAAAAAATTGATACTGATCTATGTCAGTGTTACAGTGATCACCAGGAATTATTTAGTTTGCTTAATTTTTAATCTGCTTTGATGAATATCTTCTTAAACAAAAATATCTTTGAGGTTATCTGTATCCAGTGACACTTCATGGAATTTAAGTATTATAATGATGGAAATTTTATTATGCCAGTGGTTTAAATACCTCTGAGGCCCAAACAAATAGGTTAAATTATTATTATTATTATTATTATTATTATTTTTGAGGCAGCGTTTCACTCTTGTTGTCCAGGCTGGCGTGCAATGGCGCTGTCTCAGGTCACCATAACCTCTGCCTCCTGGGTTCAATTAATTCTCCTGCCTCAGCCTCCCGAGTAGCTGGGATTATAGGCATGCACCACCACGCCCCGCTAATTTTGTCTTTTTTAGTAGAGACAGGGTTTCTCCATATTGGTCAGGCTGGTCTCAAACTCCCGACCTCAGGTGATCCTCCCGCCTCGGCCTCCCAAAGTGCTGGGATTACAGGTGTGAGCCACCACACCCGGCCTACAAATAGGTTAAATTATTTTATAAATTAGCTGTTGCTTGTTTTGCCTACTCTCAGACTTCTGGATTTTTTTTTTTTTTAAGTATGAAGGATTTCAATTGTTATATTAATATAAAAGCTTAGATAAATAGCACAAACATGAACTTTTTTTTTTTTTTTTGACAGAATCTCGCTCTGTTGCCCAGGCTGGAGTGCAGTGGCACAATCTCAGCTCATTGCAACCTCCACTTCTCAGGTTCAAGCGATTCTCATGCTCAGCCTCCCAAGTAGCTGGGATTACAGGCGTATGCCACCATGCCCGACTAATTTTTGTATTTTTAGTAGAGACAGAGTTTTGCCATGTTGGCCAGGCTGATCTTGATCTCCTGGCCTCAAGTGATCTGCCCGCCTTGGCCTCCCAAAGTGTTGGGATTACAGGCGTGAGCCATCGCACTTGGCCGACTGTATTCTTTATGATTTTTTTTTTTTACATCAAAAAGCTCATTTGTAATATTCATTTTCTGTGTGTATTCATGCTATAAAATTTATTGTAATTTTTTAAAAATAGAGATGGGATCTGATTCTTTTGCCCAGCCTGGTCTTGAATTCTGGGCTCAAGTAATCCTCCCACCATGGCCTCCCAAAGTGCCGGGATTACAGGCATGAACTACCATGCCCGGCCTATAAAATTTATTGTAAAGGAGAGGGCATATTCTTATTAAGCTGATAATCTTTACATAAATACTGAAGCATGGCGTATTTCTTTATTCTACTTGGGCTATTTTGTGTTGCATTAAGAAGAATTTTTTTTTTTTTTCTTGTTACTATGCTTGTTTCTGGAATACTCCTTTCCTCCCTTACTCTTCCAAACTCTACTACGTCTAAATTTATCCTATTTTTTTTTTTTTTTTGAGACGGAGTCTCGCTCTGTCGCCCAGGCTGGAGTGCAGTGGCGCAATCTCGGCTCACTGCAAGCTCCGCCTCCCGGGTTCACGCCATTCTCCTGCCTCAGCCTCTCCGAGTAGCTAGGACTACAGGCGCCCGCCACCATGCCCGGCTAATTTTTTTTTTTTTGTATTTTTAGTAGAGACGGGGTTTCACCGTGGTCTCGATCTCCTGACCTCGTGATCCGCCCGCCTCGGCCTCCCAAAGTGCTGGGATTACAAGCGTGAGCCACCGCGCCCGGCCAATTTATCCTATTTTCCAAGGGTTTGATCACATATTACATCATCCAGGAAGTGTCTCTCCTATTCCCTCTTCTCCAAAATGTATATTTTTTATTCTGGAAACTCTTGATCCTTTGCCTCTAGACCATAAGCCCTTTATAGGCATGTCTGCATCTGAGTTTTTAAAAAATTTTTTCCTCTTTTCCCACTACCAGAATGACACCCTGTGTCCAGGAGTAGTAGATACTTGTTGAATGCATAAAAAAGAGCTTAGCAGCTAGAGTTAGTGTGGATGCTGTAGAAGATGTCTGATACACATATGGCAGTTTGATGCTGAATAGTTTTTGGAAATTAAAAAACAGGTAGAAATTTCACCAATGTCAGTGACTAGCATAGCTGTAATTAGTAAATTATCAAAATATTTCTTTTTGTTTTTTCTTTTTTACAGAGAGGTCTGTCTCTGTTGCCCAGACTGGAGTATAGTGGTGTGATCATAGTTCAATGCAGCCTCCGAGTCCTGGGCTCACGCGCTCCTCCTGAGTAGCTGGGACTACAGGTGTGTGCCACCACACCTGGTCAATTTTTTTATTTTGTAGAAACAGGGTCTCATTATGTTGCCCAGGCTGACCTCAAATTGCTGGGCTCAAGTGATCCTCCCACCTTGGCCTCCTGAAGTGCTGGGATTATAGGTGTGGGCCACTGAGCCCAGTTAAAAGTATCTGTTTATTGGAATTTTGGGGAGGAAGAGAAAGTAAACATGGGATTGGTTCATCCTAGACAGCACTCATGGTTCTAGATAATACTAGAATGCAATAATGTTTTAATTTATATATGCAGGGAATTTTGGAGTAGTTTCAATCCTAGGAAAAAACTGTGAGTTAGAAATATGGAACTGTTGGCCGGGCACGGTGACTCACGCCTGTAATCCTAGCACTTTGGGAGGCCGAGGCAGGCGGATCACAAGCTCAAGAGATCGAGACCATTCTGGCCAACATGGTGAAACCCCGTCTCTACTAAAGATACCAAAAAAAAAAAAAAAACCACTAGCTGGGCATGGTGGCACGCGCCTGTAGTCCCAGCTACTCGGGAGGCTGAGGCAGGAGAATCGCTTGAACCCAGGAGGCAGAGGTTGCAGTGAACCGAGATTGTGCCACTGCACTCCAGCCTGGCGACAGAGGGAGACTCCGTCTCAAAAAAAAAAAAAAAAAAAAATATGGAACGGTTGGTTGAGAGGATTATAATAGAATTTAGGACTCCCTTTGAAAGAATAATATCGACTAGTTTTATATAAAAAATTAAATTCTTAAGTAGATTAGTCAGGAGTAAAGGAAAAGTCAAGAATTCCAACTTATTTGGATTTCTTTCCCCCATTACAGTGTACTTGAGGAACAAAATTTGGGCTGTTTGGCTGTTTTTATTCTTTGTTATACACAAATAAACTGATATCAAAACCAAATATATTGAGGTTATATTTTTCTTTTCTTTTTTTTTTTTTGGAGATGGAGTCTCGCTCTCACCCAGGCTGGAGTGCAGTGGCACCGTCTCAGCTCATTGCAAGCTCCACCTCCCAGGTTCACACTATTCTTCTGCCTCAGCCACCAGAGTAGCTGGGACTACAGGCGCCTGCCACCACGCCCGGCTAATTTTTTGTATTTTTAGTAGAGATGGGGTTTCACTGTGTCAGCCAGGATGGTCTCAATCTCCTGACCTCATGATCCGCCTGCCTCGGCCTCCCAAAGTGCCGGGATTACAGGCGTGAGCCACCGCGCCTGGCCAAGGTTACATTTTTCTAGGAAAATTTGACTCTTAGATTTATGATGAGAGTCACCTTTATGCTTATAGATTGCCCCTTTACCCCATAATTTGTTGAACTGGCATTCTTCTTGCCATTATCACTGTCATACACAGTTCACATTCAGAGTAATTTGTTTTAGGCAATTCATTTCCCCTGGCAATAACATAGAGATTTATGTAATTTTGAAAATGTTTGTTTTAAGTAGTCATCATCATGACTTTGAGTTTCTGTTCAAAGATGTTTAACTTTGCATTACTTTTAAGATTTTTTAATTCATTTTGAATTACAATAACTTTTATGTATTTGGAGGTATTTGGAATGAAATCAAAACTTGTGCTATCTAGGAGATATAACCTAAAATATGCAGAACGTAAATATACCTGATGTAGGAGTATATACATTCTGTTGAGGGGGGAGGAAGAAGTTACTTTATATTCACACAAAATCATTATAATGCATGAAGGAGGATATGCTATTTTAAAATCTTACCTTTCACTAATTATAAGTAATACATTATTTTATATATATACTGAAATTGAAAGAACCACTTCCTGGATGTAATCTACTGAGTTTGTTGCATATTCTTCCAGTTTTTCTTCTGTGTTTGTATAATTTTCTATATTACGGGATCATAATATACTATTCTTTTATATACTACTGTTCCAAGTTTGTCTATTTATTTCAGTTACCTCTAGCAATCATTAACAGCAACTTAATATCCCATTTCTAGTACATGAAAATACCATAATTTGCCAGGCACCATGACTCACGCCTGTCATCCCAGTACTTTGGGAGGCCGAGGCGGGTGGATCACCAGAGGTCAGGAGTTCAAGACCAGCCTGGCCAACATGGTGAAACCCCATCTCTACTAAAAATACAAAAATTAGTCAGGCATGGTGGCATGTGCCTGTAATTCCAGCTACTCGGGAGGCTAAGGTAGGAGAATCACTTGAAACTGGGAGGTGGAGGTTGCAGTGAGCCGCGATCATGCCACTGGACTCCAGCCTGGGCGACAGAGTGAGACTTCGTTTCAAAAAAAAAAAAAAAGAAAATACCATAATTTACTTAATCAACTTACGGTCACTAGATTTTTTTTTTTTTTTTTTGCCAGAAAAACAAAGCTGTAAACAATCGTGTGTGTGTGTGTATGAATATTTATGCACATGTACGTATGTATATGTATTTTGTGTACTTGTACAAACAGCTTTGTAGGATAGATTCCTAGAAGTGGAGTTGCTGAATCAAAAGATGTGAATAATGTAGATAAGATAGATATTTATACATTTTCCTTCCAAAAGATTGTTGTACCAATTTGTAAAGCTACCTATAGTATTCAGGTGTGCCCCATACGCTGGCCAATACTAGATATTACAGTTTAAAACATTTGACCATTTAGGAACTGAAAAAATGTGATTCTGATTGGCCTTTTATCAATCACTATTGAGGCTGAACATTTTTTAATATGGGGAGAGTTGTATTTCTTTTTTTTTTTTTTTTTTTTTGAGACGGAGTATCGCTCTTGTTGCCCAGGCTAGAGTGCAATGGCTTGATCTCAGCTCACCACAACCTCTGCCTCCTGGGTTCAAGCGATTCTCCTGCCTCTTCCTCCCTAGTAGCTGGGATTACAGGCATGCACCACCACTCCTGGCTAATTTTTTATTTTTAGTAGAGACGGGATTTCTCCATGTTGGCCAGGCTGGTCTCGAACTCTCGACCTCAGGTGATCCACCCACCTTGGCCTCCGGAAGTGCTGGGATTGCAGGCGTGAGCCACTGCGCCCAGCCTTTTTTTTTTTTTTTTTTTTTTAGACAGGGTCTCGCTCTTGTTGCCCAGGCTGGAGCGCAGTGGCACGATCTCAGCTCACTGCAACCTCTGCCTCCCAGGTTCAAGCGATTCTCCTGCCTCAGCTTCCTGAGTAGCTGGGATTACAGGCGTCTGCCACCACGACCAGCTGATTTATGTATTTAGTAGAGACGGGGTTTCACCATGTTAGTCAGGCTGGTCTCGAACTCCTGACCTCAGGTGATCCACCCACCTCGGCCCCCCGAAGTGCTGGGATTACAGGCGTGCATCGCTGAGCCCGGCCATATGTTTTTTATAAATTGCCTACTTTTGTTCTTTGGTTATTTTCTGTTGGGGTTATTGGTTTTTAACAGGTTAAAAAGTTCTTTACATATTCACTTTTTTCTTTCTTTCTTTCTTTTTTTTTTTTTTTTTGAGATGGAGTCTCGCTCTGTACCCCAGGCTGGAGTGCAGTGGCGCGATCTTGGCTCACTGCAACCTCTGCCTCCTGGGTCCTGGTTCAAGCAATTTTCCTGCCTCAGCCTCCTGAGTAGCTGGGATTACAGGGATGCACCACCATGCCCAGCTAATTTTTGTATTTT